>NC_030995.1:1065925-1153742 GCF_000149955.1 Fusarium oxysporum f. sp. lycopersici 4287 | reverse complement strand
ATTTGGGGATGCCGGCACAGCATCCCGCTTCCTGACTACCGTTGTCGCCCTTGCCTCCCCTAGCCAGGAATCTCGTGTCAGCGTTCTGACCGGCAATGCAAGAATGCAGGTTCGTCCGATCGGCGCACTGGTTGATGCCTTACGCTCCAACGGTGCCGAAATCGAGTATCTTGGTAAAGAGAACAGTCTACCCTTGCGAATTGATGCCGCTGGTGGATTCAGGGGGGGGGACATCGAGCTTGCCGCGACCATTTCATCACAATACGTTTCATCAATTCTCATGGCCGCTCCTTACGCCAAGAACCCTGTAACACTGCGTCTGGTTGGAGGCAAGCCTATCTCCCAGCCCTACATCGATATGACTATTACTATGATGGCCTCCTTCGGTATCAACGTGGAGGTTTCTTCGGATGAGCCCAACACCTATCATATCCCTCAGGGTACTTATAAGAATCCTCGGGAGTACACCATTGAGAGTGACGCGAGTTCTGCGACTTACCCGCTTGCAGTTGCCGCCATCACTGGCACCAAGTGTACAATTCCCAATATTGGCTCAAAGTCCCTGCAGGGGGATGCCCGCTTCGCTGTTGATGTCCTGAAGCCTATGGGCTGTTATGTTGAGCAGTCTGACCACTCCACAACTGTCACTGGTCCTGCCCCTGGTCGACTCAAGGGCCTTGCTCACGTTGATATGGAGCCCATGACAGACGCATTCCTCACGGCGTCAGTCCTGGCCGCTGTCGCTTCGGGGACAACTCGAATCACGGGCATTGCTAATCAACGCGTCAAAGAGTGTAACCGGATTGCTGCTATGAAGGACCAGCTTGCAAAGTTTGGCGTGCAATGTAATGAGCTTGAGGATGGCATTGAGGTGCTCGGCAAGGGCCAAGGTGGCAGTGTAGTGACGCCAAAGGTTGGTATTCATTGCTATGATGACCATCGTGTTGCGATGAGCTTTAGTGTCCTTGCGGTTGCCTCGCCTGGCCCTGTAATCATCACGGAGAGGGAATGCGTTGGCAAGACCTGGCCAGGGTGGTGGGACATTCTCTCCCAAGCTTTCAAGGTCGACCTGGTCGGTGAAGAGCCAGATGTTGATGACGATGGCCACGAGAGTCAAGAGGCAGTTTTGGAACGCTCAGTCTTCATCATCGGAATGCGAGGCGCCGGTAAGACTACCGCTGGTAACTGGATGGCCAAGCTTCTGGGTTGGAAATTCATCGACTTGGATCAGGAGCTGGAGAGGCGTGCTGGGCGGACGATTCCCGAAATGATCAGGGGTGACCGTGGGTGGGAGGGTTTCCGTGCGGACGAGCTGGCACTTCTGCAGGATGTCATGGAGAACAACAAGACTGGCCATATCTTCTCTTGTGGTGGCGGTCTGGTCGAGACTCCGGAGGCCAGAGAGATGCTCAAGAGCTACGGCAAAAGCGGTGGCAACGTCTTGTTAGTCCACCGCGACACCGACCAAGTGGTTGAATATCTCAACCGTGATAAAACCCGGCCGGCCTACACCAGTGAGATTCGGCAGGTCTATTTGCGCCGCAAGGACTTCTACAACGAGTGCAGCACACATCTTTACTACAGTCCGCACTCCGAATCGTCTGGCTCCAAGGCGGAGATTCCCTCCGACTTCCAACAATTCGTGCATTCTATTGCGGGCAGAAACTCTCATTTCAAGGACGTTTTGAACAAAGACTACAGTTTCTTTGTGTCTCTGACTGTGCCTGACGTAGACGAGGCTGTTGCCCTAGTGCCAGAGGTTGTGGTTGGCTCTGACGCAGTCGAGCTAAGGGTTGATCTGCTCCAGGATCGTTCCATTGACTCTGTTACTCGTCAGATCTCGACTCTTCGCGCCTCAGCGAAGAAACCTATCGTTTTCACGTTGAGGACCGAGTCTCAGGGTGGTAAATTCCCTGACAGTGCCTACGAAGAAGGTCTCCAACTCTACCGCCTGGCTTTGCAGATGGGTCTGGAGTACGTCGATGTTGAAATGACGCTTCCCGACGACATCATCCAGTCTATAACAGAATCTCGCGGGTATTCACGCATAATCGCCTCTCACCATGACCCGAAGGGTACTATGTCTTGGAAGAATGCGTCGTGGATTCAGTACTACAACCGGGCTCTCCAGTACGGCGATGTCATCAAGTTGGTTGGTATTGCTCGCACTCCCGAGGACAACTTCGACCTTGCCAAATTCAAAGCTCGGATGCAGGAAGCGCAGAAGACACCCATGATTGTCATGAACATGGGCAAAGCTGGCAAGTTGAGTCGTGTACTGAACCGGTTCTTGACGCCCGTGTCTCATCCGGCCCTACCCTTCAAGGCCGCACCAGGCCAGATGTCCGCGGCTGAGATACGCCGTGCTCTGGCATTACTCGGCGACCTGGACCCATACAATTTCTATCTGTTTGGAAAGCCCATCTCAGCATCGCGCTCGCCTGCTCTTCACAACACCTTGTTCGTGCAGATGGGTCTACCTCATCAGTACCATCGTCTTGAGACGGACAAAATCGAGGACGTACGTGAAGTGCTGAGGTCTTCTGATTTTGGAGGCGCCTCGGTCACCATACCTCTCAAGTTGGACATCATGAGTCAGGTTGACGAGCTCTCTGATGCAGCTCGGGCCATCGGAGCTGTCAACACCGTTGTTCCCTTAGGTAAAGCTGACACCGATGGCCATCGACGACTTTTGGGAGACAACACAGACTGGAGAGGCATGGTACACGCTCTTCATGACGCCGCTATCGAGGAACAGGCAGACTCGGATACAAGGGGGGCAGCCATGGTCGTGGGCTCTGGCGGGACTACCCGAGCTGCCGTCTTTGCACTGCACTCTCTGGGGTTCAGCCCGATTTACATTGCCGCTCGTAACCAGGCCAAGGCAGACGCACTTGCAGCCGACTTCCCCAGTGATTACAGTCTACAAGGCCTGAGCCAGGCTTCAGACATAGACAAGGTCTCGCCGAACGTCAAGGTCGTCATCAGTACTATTCCCGCTGATCGGCCTATCGACCCAATTCTGCGGGAGCTCGTAGCTGTCGTGCTCAGTCGGCCAGCTATTAACGAAGAGCGCCGAGTCCTCCTCGAGATGGCATACAAACCCAGCCATACCCCGATAATGCAGTTGGCAGAGGATGCCGGTAACTGGACCACAATTCCAGGGCTAGAGGTTCTTGCCTCTCAGGGGTGGTATCAGGTAAGTTCACTTATGACATGACTATAGTTTGTCTGTGGTAGGAAGGATAGTTCACCCAACTAATCTGGTCTATTTCAGTTTGAGCTCTGGACGGGAATTACACCCCTTTACAAGGACGCCCGCGCAGCCGTTCTCGGCCTGTGATGGAAGGCCTTGACTCGAATAAAACAACGGCGACGTAATTTGGCACAAATTGTGGGCTCCTGCGATGCCGGCCACTTTGTTTCTGCTTGCTGGGGCGCTCAGATATAAGGTGCAAGAAGACTATGGCGTTGGTGGAGAGATCAGTTGAGTTGAGTTGAGCTAAGGAAGGGGTATGGCTATGGTGCGGTGCGGTGCGGTGCGGTGAGGTGAGGTGTGCGTTACTATTCACAGAGAGAATGCATGTTGTTCATTACTACGTCGTTCGGTCAGATGTTGCTGCTTCTGGTAAAGCTGGGAAAATGGAGTGCCCCAAACTGTGACGTTATTCAGACTACCTACGCTACCTAATGCCGTGCCGCAAAGAGGCATATGTGCAACTCCGTACCCTAAATTTTAAGAATTGCGTCAAGTGGATATCTGTGACGAAATTACACTTGTGAAATCGAACAAGAACTTGAAGAGTTTACCAGGAAGAACAACATGATGATGCTTGCTATGGAGCCATCGGACTAGTTTATGCAGACTACTTTCAAATATTACGGTGATGGTTAGTTAAGCAACGACGTCACGAGGGTTACAGTTCCCTTGCTCCTCTCTGCATGGGTCTAGATATAGCAATGTTTCGGTTTCCTTGCAACGACAAAAGGTAGCGGAGGGTGAGCTTGATACTGATCGGCAGTAGAATAAATCGCATCCATCATCAATGCACACTTATGATCGATTTCAAGGGTCAGATCTGCAGTGTTAGCTAGCGCCAACTGTTTATGAGCATCTAAACTTAGGGGTTGCTTACTTGCAGCATTAATATGCATCACGGTATGGCTATCATTAGGCGCTGGGGGAAGAAATTGCATGTCTTTCATCATGATAATCTTTTTCTGTTGTGTCGCATTATATCATACATCATCTATAATTATCGCTTATCTCCAAAAATAACAAAGTACAGCAATGAGCTAACCCTTGCTGTTTCCGACCATGTTCAACGGCTGAAGCGCTATTGGTCTTTCCTGTCAATGCAGGCATCATGACGTTGAACTCGCAGAAGCGACTCAAATTCCAATCCTAGGTATCATCTGCCCAAAGGGACAAAGACAAAACTCGCTGTAGTAAACAAAACCCAAACGCTCCTGTTTTCTTTTTGTCTAGACCAGTTCCCAATCAATCCAATCCAATTCAATCCAACCTTTTCCATAATAAACATGAGGTAGTTCTGGCCGGCCAGATGACCCTGGTACAAGAGATAGATACACATACAAGTCGCATAGGAAATATCCTTCGATGAGGTGCCAAAACAAACGAAACAACTGGAATCAGGATAATGTACAATGACAACGAATGACAGTCCGCTATCCATGACGGACGCCATGTCATCATAAGGGAGTATCGGGGAGGGATGCTGGTCGGTGACTGAGACTTGGGTGGGCCCATATGATGTCACAACCGTAATGGGTGGGTGGCTCATGACGTAGCCAGATTGACCAGAAAGGACCCTTCCTGCAGGAGGGACCCTTGGACCCACCTGCCCGCACTAGGGCCTAGGGCGCTATCGGTTTGGCACTTTGTCGACCAACCCGATTCAAGCAAACTGAAGCCTTGCGGTGATCGGTCCACAACCGCCAAGCCTTGTTTCGACGGTGGTCAACGTCATGCGGCATCATCTAGGGAGCCCAGAGTAACGGCACGGCGCCAATCCTGGAGTGCCTTGAACCGTCTTCAGGGGGTTCTCATCGGCAGGAGACTTGTCTCTGGGCGAGTATGCTATGCTGGCCGGCTGGCCTGTTAAGCCGGGGCACGCACGCATGGGTGCAACTCAAGCACCGGCTCGTCGACGATGCTTGCCTGGAAGTTCCACGTCCGGATGACATACGCGATAGTGCCTGGTTAGAGCATCCGCACGGCTGAATGTCTTCTCCTCAGTGCAAAGGTCACATCGCACCTTTTGCTTGCGAGCGTTGTGGATGGTGTCCTCATGGCGAGTAAGATCATATGGTCTAGAGAAGACAGTGTTGCAGGGCTTGCCAGTGCTTGGGTTAATCCGGTCGCAACGATGAGGGCCCGCCTGCGTGTTCAACAATGCAGATGTCATACCCATATTGCGAGGTTGCGAAGGCCCAAGGTTCTGGGTCTGTCGGTGGCCTTCCCGCTTGTGCTTCTGAAGTAGCGCTGGAGTTTCAAACCGCAATGTGCAGCCATGATATGTGCAAGTGTAAGTGCCGCCGTCAGCAGCAGTACTGCCGGGACGGGTTGCAGGAGTGACATTCCGCGATTCGTTCGAGCTCGATCCAGCGGAGCTCAGGCGAGGTGGTGTCTCGTGGTTCATCCGCGGGTGTGCGATGAACGGGTATTGTTGAGGCACTGAAATTCCATTGGCTGCATGCGATGACAGGAAGTTGAAGTGGTTTTGGCTGTGGGTGTCGTGCATAGATTCTTGAGAGTTAACCATAGACTTTGGGAACTGGTCCAGATCGAAGCCCGAAGAACTCTGAGGAAACAAAGGGAAATTGTTGTCACCCTCGGACTCGTTGAACTCAAGAATAGCATCCTTGGGAGAGATGGTCTTGGGAGTCTCGGGCTCCTGCTTCATGTTCATCTGTTGACGCATGACCTGAGCATCTTGGTGTGCCTTGTTCTGCTCGCGCATACGCTGTGCACTGTTGAACGTCAAGTTCTGTGGAAGTCCATGGTTGCCAAAATCATGGGCGGGAGACGGGGCGAGAGGCGACCCAGTTCTGAAAGGCGACCTATCTCGCGAGTTGCTAGAGACTGGCGATTGAGCTGCACTTAGATGCTGGTTGTTGGCGGCATTGAGTCGCTGACTGAAGACATCGTTTGTAGGTGATAAAGATACCTGAGTTTGCGAGGGAGGAGTTGATGTGATGGCAAAGTTGGGGCTGTAGAGTTCGTCTGCATAAATGTCTGTCATGGTTCTGTCAAGTTTTGGAGCATTCGCAAAACCTGGGTAATAAGAATGTGAGCTTGTGTTCATGGACATGAGGCCGTCATCGAGAGCATTACCTTTTCGCCTTCTCTCCGAGTTGTCTGCTTCGCCAACTGTAGGAGTAGCAGGTGAGTCACCCGCGATGGAACTCGCCACTGAGGCAGGGTGTGACCGCGATGAGCCACCAGAGAAGTCGGGAGCTTGCATCAAAGTCCGGTCCATTCTTGGCTTGCTGCTTGGTCCTGAAAGAGTGATTGGATATGCCATCTCAGGCATAGCATTCTGCTCCAAGCCTCCGCAAGTCTGGTATCCAGTATAGGGAGCCATCGACTTGGCCAGGTGATAATATGAGGGGTTGCTCTGATCGTTTGTGTCGGTGATTGCAATATGTGGGTTCGATGTGTTGTGGTTGAAGGGCGAGGCAGGCCCAGCTGTTGAAGACCCTAGAGACGACAAAGAAGACTCGCGCTGATGAGTCCCACGAGGCAACCTGTGAGTCTGCTGGGCAAGTGCTCCCCAAGTTTCAGGCTGCATGAGGTCGGTGGGAAGTTGTTGACTAAAAGCAGTGATCTCGTCTTCGTAAGTCGATCGAGGAAGGTCAGAATAGGCGGCAGAGTTGTATTCGGTATGGCAGTTCTGAGGGTAGGGATACTGCTGGTGCTGCTGAGAGTGGGAAGAGTTGTGTTGTAGTTGTTGTTGGAGCTGAAGTTGCTGTTGATGTAGTCGAGGGATCGATAACATGGTGATGTTGTAAAAGATGAGTTTATGTTTAGAGTTGGGAGAAAGTGGCGAAAGGCGGGAATGGTCGCTTTTTAAAGAAAGCAGGGACCGTTTAGATGAGCAAGGTGTGAGTGATGGAAGCCAAAAGACTGATGGATAAAGTAGGTACAGAACAGTGCTGGAGTCGATGAAGTCACTAGGTGCACCCCCACCGGGCCGAGACTAAAAAAGACCCTGGGCCCACTCGATGATGCACAGGACAACACCGAGGCCGGGATCTGGAAAGAATTGCTGGGTACCTAGCGTATGCCCCAGCAGCAGACCTGGAAGAGGGTACCGCAGCAGGGAGTGAGTGAGTGAGGTCGATTTGCGGTATGTAACCCGGTATATGTAATGGTGGTGTGGGCTTGACGACTCTTGGACAATTGGATGCGATGAGGGTGGGTGCCGTGTGCGTGTGGTATGCAACCTCGACAGGTTGTGAAGTAATTAATGTACCACGGTAGGTAAGTATGTCGTGGTGTGTGGATAATGTATATCGTCACGCCAGACTCGAAGCCGTTGTCTTGCTTCGTTTTTTTCCCTAGGTCAGCGGCGGATTGGCAGTTATGCGACGCACTACTACGTAGGTATGTGTGTAGTGTAGTGCACTCACTTGCTCCTGGTGAAATAATTGATGAATGATGGCTGATTGATCATGGATGATGATGCTGATGATGATGATGTCTGTCTGGGTCACCATTCGATATGACCATATGGCTGCTGATCTTCCCGCTGCTTCAGGTCGCTTCCAGTCCCTTCTCAATGGTGCACTGACGATAATTTGCGACCGTGTAATCCTCTCCTCTTGATTTCAAATATCCCGTCAGTCCCATCGCATCCCGTCCCTCTTCCTCTCCCTCCTCGCGAGACGAGCAAACCGAACAGCGAGGTGTTGACTGACTGACTAATTGGGCCCCGAGACTCATCAAAGCCCCCAAGCCTCCCGCAACGGACATGTCCACTCCACTCCGGGGATCCAGAGATGCATGCCCGTATCAAGCAATGGTACGTATCATTTTAGGTTTGTTCAAGGTTCGGGTTCAAGGGCCAAGGCCAGCTTGCACCCAAGGCTGCAGGGCTCTGACGCCGATAGGGGCCCATCAGAACCGGTGCCCAATAGGCTCGCTCAATTCCTTGGACTCTGACGCTGCTCAGGAAAATCTTAGCCTGGCCCAGCACGCTCGAGTTTTTTTTCGACCTCTTGAAGGGTTCCACTGACGTAGTCTAGCCCCGCCGATCCTTTCTTTCACCTTTGTTTTGTGATGCGATACGTATCCCCTCGCGCTGGCTCCCTCGCACAGCCACACCTCATGGTTTGTCATCTGGTTCCGACGCCACTCTTTCAGATTCCGCCACACTCTATGCGAATCTCTACCCCACCATTTGTAATCACATGATGACTCTTGGCCAAGATCACATGAGACATGTCGTCGTATGTTGATTCATCACGGTTCGACATTTCGACCTAGCTGCCAGTTGTTGGCCAGTCCTGGGGAGCCTTGGAACTCAAATCAGGGGAGCTAAGAAAAATATTTGCAGAGTCGTCGTATGACACGCCCTATGGTGTGACTAACCATACCATGCATGTACATGTATGTGACTGTCTCGTTGATTCAAGACAACACCTGCTCAAGCGTTACCACCTATCCGGAGGATACTGCTCGATAGGGTAAAGACACAAAAACAAGAAAGAAAAAATCTCTATCCCATCCTACCTATTGATCATGGGGATACGGTGTACACACTCGCTCGATGCAGGAACCGACCCTGGTCGCATCTCGCTGGTCGGGAAAAGTTCAACAATCGATGAAATGAAATGATATAATTGGATGAGCATTTCTTCAAACTCTTCGTTACAGTGCATTCTCGGCCTGACCGATCCGCTATCAGCCGTCGGATGCTATCGGACTTTGTGCTCCAGCCAATCAGACGTGTGGCTCATTGGAAGCTAAGCCACAAGCACTGATTTTAGAGTCCATTGTTAAGCTGCCCAGATCGATCTTGTTTGGTCCCACCTGTTTCTAGAAGCCTTTGTGTTCTGTCTCTCCGCGAACTGACTGAGCTGCCTCCATGTCCCAGCACAACGGGTTTTCCGGCACGATTAACTCCTCGGACAGCTTTGATGATCACTTCGGTTCCCCGATGCTCGGACAGCACTTCCCATTATAGATGATCAGGGAGCGTGTGACTCTTTCTGATAATAATACCTATCCGGAAAGATGCATGAGTATGTAGGTAGGCAGGCAATAAATCCGCAAACGCTCCGGGGGTGATAACTCGGCACTTTGAACCAGGATAATATGGATGGAACTTACGGGCCATAGGCACGAAATTAAAATCCTTCATCGTTGGAACCACCCTACCTACCTGGGTCTGTGTAAAACATGCAAGATGTAGTTACATGTCATTTGGGCTGGGGGTGCGACTTTGTCGGCAAAAGCTCATGACTTTGAGTTGCACCGCCATGTTCATCTCGATCTTGCTTCCCCGGTCCGAGAACTAAGAAGTGACATGTACAGTCTCTACTGCAACGTGAAATGAATGTCAGCTAATTCTCAGCTCTACCAAACGTTGAGCCATAGTGTGGCCTACCTGGGACTAGGTGCTGCTCTTCCGTCCGCTGGGTCCGCGTAGGGCTGGCGGCGAAATTTCAGCACAGTACCCGTGCCCGCAACGGCGGCGGCTGAGGCCGGCACCGGGCGATCCATCTATCACTATTGGAGTCTGAGCATCTATCTCCCTACCCGCGCACAGTATATTCGATGGCTTATAGTAACTACCGATAGTCTTTACCGCCTGTCCGTGCTCAACTCTGGTGTGAGTAACATGCCAATGTGTTTCCTCCGGCACTAGATACGATGCAATTTGCACATAAGCATCTTGTCAGCCATCCGGCTCTTCAGCCCTCCGATTTATTTGTCGTCGGCGAACAGGATGAGTAAAAGATTAACAGAGCTGAGCAATTTCTAAGCTGCGTGAGAAATAATGCTCGAGGCATTGTTATGCTACGTTACAGGGGTCTTAAACAGTACACTATTCGATTCGATGTAAGCCGGTACCGGCTGACTGGTTAAGGCGTTTCTCTGTACGACATGGTTGTTCCATCATTGCTTCCAGATATCCATCTCGAAATCTACAGCACACTTGTTAGCCGTACAGATAGATCTGATCTTTGATTTCCAGCTTCCACCGTTCGGCTTGTCCGTATGGGGGGGGGGGGGGGGCTCATGCATGCATAGCTTAATGACAAACCTCATTGCCGAGAGTTGGGCTATGAATTTGGCCATGGCCATTATCTCCGTCGCTCTCGGGTTTCCAGAGTAATCCGATCATGTCTAACTTCTCGAGCCATTTGTAATCCCCGTCATCATTTAGCCACCTTCAAGGCTGAGTAATAGTTGATCAATGCCAACGTTTTTCTCTCCTGTATACATTTGAATACTACCAAGGCATGAGCCAACATGGGGAATTCCACCCCCGGTTGTGTCTGCGTCTGCGGCAGCCTCTAATTTTAGCAAACATCCACGTGGTCCAGGCCCGACGATCCTTTGTTCTCGCCACCCGTAGGCTCCGTAATCCGATACCTTCGGCCGATTGACAAGAGCACGAGATGTATCCGAATATTGATCTATCAAGTGACATGCGTGCCTAGATCTGTTTGCCCTTGCTTCGTATCTACGGGGTGCAAATACGTTACGTATCGGCGAATTTCAGAACCATCAATTTCACTCCTGCCGCAGTTGCCAAGGTCCAGGATACTGATCACAAGGTGAGGTATAGATTGTTCCAGAACCGTATCTGTTCAGTCATTGAGGCCTGTTGCGTTCGTATTATCTCGACAGGTCCCGATGAATACGCAGTGAAGTGACTCATTGGTGAAGGCAGTGCAACAGCGGTTATTGAAAGGCTACCAGCTGTCTCCAACTTGACACTCAGTTTTTGGCATCGTCCTCCAGGGTAGGCTGAGACTTTGGCAGTCTGTGATGCGAGTGAGCCAATACATTGACATTGAGACCAACAATAGAATTGTGTTTTTTTAAGAGGTGTCATTTGGGGCTGCTATGGCTGGGTGCTGATGTTTTCGACGCGCGCCTTATGTCGAAGCCAGCCGTCAAACATCTCTCCACTGTTAAAATGTCTAAGTGGTGCTTTGCCTGTTGTAGACCTCGACCTACGTTTCTCCCGGAAGCCAAACTTTGGATACTGATGTGCACGGAGTGCTTTAATGCGTAATATAGTGAGAGAGAGGCAGTTTGCTTCAACGACATAGAATATGAAAGTCGTCTAAAACTGTTCCAGAACGCGAGTATTAGAAGTCATCTACAAAGAAGGGAGATAACGCCAAACCACGCGACCTTAGCCGCATCCTTCCATCCAAATATACCCTCTGAAGCTCTACGACAATATACCCATCAACTTGGAGTAAGTGGAAAGCTGCACGGCGCACTTATTGACGATAATAGATAAATGAAGATAGGCAATACTTCATAAAATGCCATCAACTATCCTAATCTTGAGGTAAATCAAACGCGTTCATGAAAGCATTGTTGGCGACCTAGGTCCGTAAACGTGTCACAACGGCATGTAGCAGGTAGGACATCCACTCGCGTCAACAGAACCAGCACATAACAAACATCCCACCCAACGCGACTTTCTGAACGCGTGGGCACTGGCGCGAACAAGTCTGCGCGTGGCTGTGGTCATGGTTCACACATGGTTTACGGAGTACAGCAAGATATTCACTACGATTAGAAAAATGGGCACTATGTGATGATCAAGATCGCCTCAAGGGCATGTTCGATTATCCCCAAATGTAATCCCCCGTTTCCCTATGATACAGAACACCCAAAAACAAGACCGGACCCATTTGTCGTCATGAAACACCCTACATGGTCCTGCGCAGCAAGCAGTCGACCGCAAAGATTCGTAACAGCATGTAAAACAGAGCGAGCTTAACCACCGAAACCGTAGAGGGTGCGGCCTTGTCGCTTCAGGGCGTAGACAACATCAAGAGATGTGACTGTCTTGCGCTTGGCGTGCTCGGTGTAGGTGACGGCGTCACGGATGACACCCTCGAGGAAGGTCTTCAGGACACCGCGGGTCTCCTCGTAGATCACTGTCGGGTGTGTTAGGCACGGTCGAGTCTGCGGCATATGGTGAGCAACTTACTGGCAGAGATACGCTTGACACCACCTCGGCGAGCGAGACGTCGGATGGCGGGCTTGGTGATACCCTGGATGTTATCTCGCAAGATCTTTCGGTGACGCTTGGCGCCGCCCTTGCCGAGACCCTTGCCGCCCTTGCCGCCTGTTGATATAAGTGTAAGCTTGGGGGGAGAACACGAGGCGCGTCCGCATCGCGTCGGTGGTGGTCGAGCGAGAGTATGCAGAGGCAGAGGCGGAGTGCTACTTACGTCCAGTCATTGTGATAGAGGGAGAGTTGGTCGTTTAGTTGCGTGGTTGGTATATACACTGGTAGTGTATAGTAATGTGCAGTGGATGTAGAGAGTCGTTGGATGAAAGTGTTCGAGTATGAGATGCAGCAATGAAGTGCGGGAGTGGGAGAGCTTAAGTACGAGTGGGCCAGAATCGGGATCAGTTGGCTGGACCCACTGTGTGATCTTGATCCCTGCCGGGCGACGCGATCTGTGAGCGTAAGTGCCTAGTGACGCGAATTTTTGAACCGACGAATTAAAAATTCGGCTTGCGTTGATTTTTGAAATCGAAAGCGGGGTGGTCGGTCTCAGGCTCTCAAGCTTCCGGCACTCAGCAGCATAACACGCACCCCAGCCAATTAAACTTGAGCCACTCATGCGATATTGTCCCACCAGTGTAAAGTCTCGTTGTAGGGTAGTTTTTAACCACAATATGTTTGTTATATCATGTGTGTAACATGGACATACTGTAAAGTGGTAAAGTTGTTGAAATGTTGTTATAGACCTTATGGCATAAACTCTAAGCTATTGTGACTCACTGTGTATCGTCTGTGGCGAATTACGTTACGGTTGTGTGAGTTTACTGTCTCGTCGAACAAGGTAAACTATATCATTAAACATGTCTACCAACTCAAAATGCCCAACTTGATACTCAGACATAAACACAAAAAGTGAAAGAATCCGATGATGTCAATTAAAGCTCAACAAGAGAGTACCAAGGCATTAAACGGAACTAATATTAATAATTATCGTCTTGCATATTTACCAGAATAACAAACATTACATATAGTCTAAGCAATTGAGAACACATAAAGTCACAGCCAGTCATAGACTGACCACCAAGCATTACAATACAGCAGACTACAAAGACCAAAAAATTCATCACATCCAACATCACACAAGGCATACAAAGACGGTAACGGGAACGGGATAGCGACATGTTCCCCAGAGTGGACTGTGACTGTGGCTACCTTATGGCCCGTTTCCCCGGGACGAGTTTCGCCTCAGTCAATTATCGGAATAATCGGGTGCCTGGACTGAAATTCATGGCCTGGGACAGCAAATTCGCCATTGGCTGCCTGGCAAAATAGAGATCAGATTCCAACGGGTGGGTGACTTTGACAAGCGTGCGTGGGGCGCTACCTTCCTTACCTTACGCGTGCAGACGAGACAAATGGAAATTGGAGCCAATAGAAAATTAGCACGCGAGCACATTTTTTTTGCAATCAGTGGTGCATTTTTCGCCAGGGCCCCATTTTTCCATTTTCGGTGGGTGATTGCAAAAAACACACTCCAATCAGCGCGCACGGTCCACTGCACTCAGATCAGCCGCCGCCTGCACACTCAGGTATAAAGGAATCCCCCCGCCTGCTCCCTCTCTCATCTTTTCCTTCTGCATCACACACCCACTTCAGCCTTCCACCCCCACAATCATCAACAACAACCATCATCATCAACCACATCCTCTTTTAACCTTTTCATCACATCAATCTTCAACAATGGCTCGCACTAAGCAGACCGCCCGAAAGTCCACTGGTGGCAAGGCCCCTCGCAAGCAGCTCGCTTCCAAGGCCGGTAAGTCTTCACCGCGACTTCATCTCGACGCGACACGTCTTGATACATAAAAAACGTCATCACTAACATCATCACCAACAGCCCGCAAGTCCGCCCCCTCTACCGGAGGTGTCAAGAAGCCTCACCGCTATAAGCCTGGTACCGTCGCTCTCCGTGAGATTCGACGATACCAGAAGTCGACCGAGCTCCTCATCCGAAAGCTCCCCTTCCAGCGTCTGGTGAGTACCACCAATATACATCAATCATCACTTGACATATACTAACATGAGACAAACAGGTTCGTGAGATTGCCCAGGACTTCAAGTCTGATCTCCGCTTCCAGTCTTCTGCCATCGGTGCTCTCCAGGAGTCCGTTGAGTCCTACCTCGTCTCCCTCTTCGAGGACACCAACCTCTGCGCCATCCATGCCAAGCGTGTCACCATCCAATCCAAGGACATCCAGCTCGCCCGCCGCCTCCGCGGTGAGCGTAACTAAGCGATCTCACACATGGGTATTTGGGAGGATCACGACTTTTTGCTTTGACACGAGGGATATCATGGTTAGGGGATAATCAAGGCGTTCACGAGGAACATGCTTTCTACAGTTGGGATGTATATTAAATGGCAAGCTAGTTAGCTGCCCTACGCAATCGACCACCGGTCTTTGATCATCATTTCTCGTTCCTCGTGTGATTTGCTATTGATGGATTGTATGTAGCTTAATCGCCATCGCGCCATCTCGCTCTCGATTCAAAACGTGAATATCGTAGCGTGTTTGACCGCACATGCGCGTCTGATTGATGTCAACAGAATTCGTGCGCCACATGGTACCTGGTCCCATTGCCTAATCGTGAACTGACATAGTGCACAATAGCCAACTGCGAGGGGAGCCTAACATTTACCACATTTCCAAGCCGTCACGATCCATATTAAATGACTCATCGCCACAGCCTGTGGAAATAGTCGCAAGTGCTCAGTCACTCGCTCACTCATTCATCATTAACTGACTGCATCGTGCAATTATCAAACCCGATGGAGATTTGCATTATTGTACCTCGACTTCTACAGCCTCCAAAGCTGGCTCCATGGGACTATTTACTCTGTTGACGGACGCGAGGGATTCAACGGCTTATTCGAACAAGTATTATATAATCGATCAAATTGATTGCATCTACTCTTTTTATTACAGACCAAATTACGCCAAAGAATCAACATGATATGTGGGAAGTTGCGCCAAAACATCGAAGCCACCTGTGCCAACCTTTCCAAGTCTACCCATCACCAGCCGACCACTGGGCGTAGACAGATCGTCCCAATCACCATCCAGCACAGCGTCCTTGAGGAATGCGAGCGTCGTCTCGAAACTCATCTTAGTGAAGGGGCTGACGTTACCCTTCAGACCCATTCGGTTGAAAGGTGTGAATCCACCATTTCTCGTCATGTGGTCTCCGATCAGGTTCAGGTGGCGGTTGTCCACCTTGATGCCGTGAGATCCGAAGACGCCGGCAAGTTCTTGCACGATGTTTTGGCGAGCTGCTTCAACACCGTACACGGCCAGTACGGCAGCGATGTCGTTGGTCTGGATGCGGTTGGGGTCGATGAAATCGCTGTATCGCTGCATTGCCTGCAGGTTCACACCCGCTGTATGGATGACCTTTGTGTCCTTCTCCTCGACAAGGGTGCAGGCACCGACGCCAGAAATCTCCTGGATCACCGTCTTCCTCACAGCGTCTTGAACGAGGTTGAGCATGAGGACTTTGGGAATAGTTGAATCGTACTCCAGTGTGAAACTGCAGCTGGCTCCCGTCTTCTCGTCGAACGAGAAGTCTATAACCTCGGCGTATTGTTCAAGGACCCGGTTGGTTCGTGCCTTTGCAGACCAGTCGACATCGTCACCATCCCCGTCACCTTCCGCCTGCTGGGGGCTGCCACCGAAATCTTCATCCTCATCAGCATCATCGTCACCGGCATCCCGCTCCATTTCCTGCTGCACGGCATCGTCGTCATCATCGTTGGGTCCATACGACACTGCCTCGCTTCGTTTGGCTCGCTGCTTGGCATTCGTCGCGTCATCATCACCATCCTCATCGTCTTCATCATCATCGAAATTGCCGGCAGCTTCAGCATTGGGAGCAGCCGTCTCCACAACACCAGCCTTGGCGCCAACATCGGGAGTGGCCATTGTAGACATTGTCATTCGCTTCCTGATGTCCTTCTTCACAAGAGCCAGTAGCCGGTGGAGGAGCTTCCTCTCAACAGCCTCGACAACGTCCGAGATATTGATGGCATATGTCTTGGTGTACTCCTCCGAGTCGAAGAACTGTATATCGACCTTGTAAATCTTGGCCGAACCGTAAATCTTGCCTTGACCAACCTTCTCTTCAACGTTGATGCTATCGAGAATGAACCCAAGAGGCAACACTGAGATGGACTTGGCAAAGATCTCTGCATCTTCTACAGACATCTCCTCGATTGGGTAAATAGACATGGCTGGGGTGGAGATCTTGTCGCTAGCTGTCATGAGAATCTCACGCAGTCGAGGGATACCCAGCGTGACGTTCTTTGCAGAGTGACCAGCCAAATGGAAGGTGTTCAATGTCATTTGCGTCGAAGGCTCACCAACAGACTGACCCGCTACGATACCGACAGCTTCTCCAGGCTCCACAAGAGACCGCAAGTATTTCATCGCGAACAGCATCTCCGCATTCTTCTTATTGAGGCTCACACGAGAGAGCGCAAGCTTGTTCTTATCCGATTTGTCCCGGACAAGGCCATCCTTGTTCTCCTTGATGTATGAAGTCATGGCCTTGTAGAAGTTCTCAGATGTGGCGAACGCGGTCGTGGCAGGGTTGAAGAGACCTGAGATCGGGTCCTGAGCTTTGGGATCTTTGATGTTGGTGTGCTTGAGAGCCTTCTTCATGTATTTGGTGATTGCATCGCGGTGCATTCCTAGGCGGTCGCCAACGCTGGGGTCGTAACGGAGCTGTGAAGCCTCTGATGTGACGTTCTCCAGGATGAAGCTGAAATCAGTCAAATACTTCTGCTTGGAAACATCGAGCCCATCCTCGCCGTACAGGAACTGGATCATGGAGCCATCTGCATCTCGCACGGTGGTATCGTACGCGACCGTCAAACCCTCCATACCCTTGATAACACATCGCTGTAGGTAACCGGAGCGGGACGTCTTAACAGCAGTATCGATCAGACCTTCTCGACCGGCCATGTGATGGAAATAGTACTCTTGAGGCCGGATCCCTGTAAGGAAGCGCTGCACGATATAACCGCCAGCTCGAGCATGAGTCTCGAATGGGTTAAAGCATGGCAATGACTTGCCGCTGACCATGATAGGGACACGCCGACCCTCCAAAACCTGCTGACCAAGGTTGCAAGAAATCAGCGAGGCATTGACTCTGGATCCCTTGGCACCGGATGTTGTCATGGCTTGCATCTGGTTGAAGGGGAAAGCCTTCTCGAGACCAACAGGCATGGTAGCTGTCTGGATCTTGTCCGTGATCTTACTAAGACCTTCCTTCATCAGAAGATCCAGACCTTCTTGTTTGCTGTCGTCGCGAAGTACCTCTTCCAGACGCTCCAATAGCAGAGGATCTCTAGGACCTGGGTCCTGCTCGAGAGAAACGTAGGAAGATGCAACTTTGAGACCCACTGAGTCGGCAGGCACAAGCGCTTCTCGCCGGGCTTGCTCTCCCTCAGGCGTAAGTCTCAAATCATCCATACCACAGGAGAAAGCCCTCATGTTGAGATACCTCGTGAGCAACCTACCGAGACTACTCAAGAGCTTACCCGCAACAGCCGGGCCATAAATCTCATGAACAGCGTGGATGACACCACCAGAGCTGGGACCAATCTGTGACTTATCCAGAATACCGGCGATGAATTCGCCATCCTGAAAAACAACAGTTCCTTCTTCAGAGTTAACACCCCACTGACTGGCTTTGATTTGCGTTTCCGCTTTCATGGAAAGCCCGCCGCAGTTGGGAGGCTGCATGTTCTTCAAGATGGTGGTGATGACCTGCTTGCCAGTCCATCGAGCTACAGGTCGGATCACTGCAGGGGCAACAAGTTCGATTCTCTCGCCAACAATGTGGCCACTCTCGGGCCGCAATGCGTTGTAAACCAGTTGTTGATAGTCGCCCTTGGTGAAGAATGTGTCGCGGTTACAGAGAGCAACGGATACCGAGATATGATCCTGAATGAGACCTCGGAGAGGTTTCCCCGCAGTACCAGATAGGTATTGGTGATCAGTGTCGGCAATCTGGAGGGCTTCGGCGCGGGCAACTTCGTTCTGCGGGAAATGCATGTTCATCTCATCACCATCGAAATCAGCGTTGTATGTGTTACAGTTGGCGTAGTGCATTCGAATCGTCTTCTCGCCAGGGAGAACTCGAACTCGATGTCCCATAATAGACGGTTTGTGAAGTGTTGGCTGCCGGTTCATCAGGACAACATCGCCATTGGTCAGATGGCGGTAGACTTTCTTGTTCCGGGTCCTAGCAGCATTGCTGCTTGTGGGAGCCAGTAGCTGATTTGCGAGAGACACACGGTCGTCGACTGATTTGTTGCGAAGGTTGACGATCTGGCCATTTTCATTCTCGATGGCGAAAGCGCCAGGCCATTTGTCGACACCGTTGATGACAGCTTGTTGCATGTCTCTGAAGTTGTGACTGGTCACTGGCTCGGGATACGTCAACTTTTTCGCAAAGACAGGTGGCACACCGATTTCGTTGGTCTCGATATTGGGATCGGGTGAGATGACACTTCGAGCGGCGTAGTTAACACGCTTACCCATCATGTTCTTTCGGAAGAGACCTTCCTTCTTCTCGAGCTTCTGCTTGATGCCATCCTCGTTGCGCTTCGCTGCAGCACCTTGAACCGGGTTTTTATTCTTATCGATGAGCGCGTTGACCGACTCTTGAAGCTCTGCTGAGGCCTGATGCATCCTGTTGACATCGGCTTTTTCCTCCTGTAACTCCCTGTGTAGACGCGCGATCGTTCCACAGCCTCTGAGAATATTTTTGTAAAGAGAATTTTGCTGGGCTTCAGAAATCTCGGACTCGCCTGTTCGAGCTTCGGGGCGGTAGCGGTTGGGAGGAACTAGGATGGTTGTCAAAAAGAACATGTCGGGCGTGACATTAGTAGAGCTGCGGGTCGGGGGCTTCGCGTTGTATAGGAGGGAAACCAATTCTTGCTCCTTGGTGAACAACTCGTTGAGTCGAGCTCGAACCTCCATGGCGCTGATATACCGCTGTGGAGAAGAAGAAGTAGAAGCCGTGTCCGCATCTATCATCTCCGTGTCCTGATCCGTGACATCTCCATTAACGCGGGAAGTCTCACGAGTAGGAGAAGCCACATCTGCAACGCCCTCGTCGGATGAGTATCCATCGGGCTTCTGTTTGGTTGCAGCTTGGTGGACCCTGGCCATAGCATCGGCCTGCTTGAAATTCTTCTGAGCCATCTTGGCCTTGTCCTTATCAGATAGTGATCTCTCAAAAACTTTAACAAATCGATCCTTGCGGTATGAAGGTGAAATGCCACCACAGCTAGCGCAAACTCTGCGCTTGGTGATTTCTGCCAGAAACTCCTTAATAATCTCACGACGCATTTCGCTCGATCCCTCGTGTTTTCCTCTCTTTGTGTCGCCTCTCTTGATCTTGATACCGCTAAGACACTTGTCAACGTACTTGTCTCTTGCGCGTGTTACGTTATCGATCGAGTTGGTGCCGCCCTCCTCCTCAGCTTCACTTTCCAATTCAGAGAAGTCCCCGAGCTCGATGGCCAGCTCGTTATCGCCAATGGCACCCACTACGTGAGCCTCCTGAATCAAGCCGTGCTGAAGAAGTTTTAGTTGGCACACATACTTGTGTAGTTCTTTCTGAGGAAGTCGGAATCCTTTGCAGTAGACGCAGGCAGCTTTCAGGAGTCGATAAGCTTGGTCCATGAATACTGGATGATAGACTGGCACTGGGAGTTGAATGTGTCCAGCATGGCGTTACCATGTAGCCTGGTTCAAGTTACATGTTGTGCATCTGTGATTGCGCTGTGAGAGGCTGTCTTTGTCAATCTTGGTATGCCAGTGGAACTTACGGCGCATCGCCCCATGATCCGAGGGCAGGGTCATAGAGACCGCCTGGTACAGGATTGAGAAGGTTGTCGAAGGTTTCGGGATTCTCAATTCGCTTGACAGAGATTGCTCGGATTTCCTTTGGCGACAAGAACGTAAACTCGACGCTCTCTACCCCGGACGCGACCGGTTGTGCGATATTCATGGTGACGTTATTGTCGCCCTTTCGAGCGAATAATTTGGCGATTGAGCGACGTCTTTGGGTTAACTGACGAAATCCATTCCCAGTGCACTATGCGAAGTGAAGGTAAATCGTAGAGGCAGTGGGGACCTTTGCGAGAGAACAATTTTTTGGCGGTGCGGCCCGGCAGAATTTTAGACCGGTCTATGGAGCCAGTCTTGCGCGCTACTCAGCGTCTCCACGCATGGCTCTTACTGACCTTGCCATTTGCATCATCTTAAAAGCTGTATCTATTGCACGCGCATCACCGAAACCACGATCGCCGGACCATCCAACCGAATTTTTACTGCTGATACGCGCCATAATTCGCAGTTGAAATTCTTGATCTTCCAAAGGCGCTCCTTAGCACAGCTGTAAAGGCAGTGTCTTTGTAGCCTCAACTAAACGATCAGGCATCGTTGAGCTACAGTGATGGATCGCAACAACCAATCCCATGGGCTCGGCCCTCGCCACGATGCCTCATCGCGAGTGCAAAAGATCGAGTCTGCTGCGGACAGGATGGCTGCACTCAAGGCTCGAGTCGCCGCAGCAATCGGAACCAGCAAGGCAAAGGGGGGCCTAAACGTTGGACTTCATCCTGCCTTGGAGGATCTAGGATCATATAAGCCCGCAAGTAAATCAAAGGAATCGACGCCAATGCCATCAAGTGGGCGAACAGACAAGGTCCGATCCCAAGACGCCACGAGGTCGGGCTTGGTCAATAAGCAGAATGGAGAGAACCCCTACTACGATCCTAGTCTTTCAACACAACCTGGTGGAGGGAAGGGACGACAGTCAAGATCACTTGTATTCAACCAGAAGGGCAAATATATCGCCCAAGCCAATGCTCTTCGTCGACAAGCCGCCTTGGAGGCGATGAAAAAACGAATTGCAGAGCAAACTCGAAAAGCTGGTATCGACGACGATCTAGATGTTGAAAGGAACTATGTCGTGGATGCACCGCCAGAGATTGAGTGGTGGGATGAAGGACTTGTTGACGGAGGAAGCTATGACATGCTGGATGACCCTTCGAAACTCAAACTTACAACGGCCGACAGCATCATCACTGAATACATTCAGCATCCGGTTGCACTCGAGCCACCTCAAGATCGACACGTTCCGGCAGCGAAGCCTATGTTCCTGACTTCGAGAGAACAAGCGAAGTTGAGGCGACAACGACGAATGGCTGAGCTAAAAGAAATGCAAGCTAAAATTCGCTTGGGATTGGTACCAGCTCCGCCTCCCAAGGTCAAGAAGGGCAACCTGATGCGAGTTCTTGGTGACGGTGAGTCTAACATACGATCTCGTTGACTCAATCACATGCTAATGTTTTATCTAGTTGCTGTCAAGGATCCAACTGCTGTCGAAGCGCGCGTCAATCGAGAGATTGCGGAACGCCACCAGAAACACGTCGAAACAAACGAAGAAAGGAAACTCACCAAGGATCAGAAACACGACAAACTCGCGACAAATCAACAAAAAGACGCCGAGAAGGGAATTCACATGCTGGTTTTCAAGATTGGAAGCCTAGCGAATGGACAACACCGTTACAAGATTGGCATGAACGCTGAGCAACTGGCACTTACAGGCATATGTGTCATGCACCCCAAATTCAATTTGGTGATTGTAGAAGGAGGCGAATGGAGTATCAAGAAGTACAAGAAGCTCATGCTTAACCGAATCGACTGGACCGAGAATTCGCCGTCAAGAGACCGAGACGGAAAACAAGGCGCCACACGCGACTGGCTTCTCGCCGAAAAGGATAATGGCGAGCTTAAGGATATGTCGATGAACGAATGCAAGCTTGTCTTTGAGGGCGAAGAGAAGGCGCGAGCATTCAGAAAATGGGGAAGTAAAGTGTGTGAGACAGACTCGGAAGCGAGAGATGCTCTGGCCCGCACTAAGATGGACAACTTCTGGCAACTCGCCAAAGGCTTTGCCTAAACAGACAGATACGTATGGATGTTCGCTGAGGTGCGACAAGAACAAGAACTCAGAACTCCTCAAGAGATGTGGTTCAAATATTAATAAACTTGCCTAATAAATGGTTGTAAACTTGCGAAAGGTTCCATGTTCTGGACTATTATGACTTGGACATATTGCACAGATACTGAGAATATGTGGCGAGTAGATGAACACTCTCCGGGCTTCCTGAAAAGGTATATTCCTTACTAGGTGCCTTGGTCCATGGGTAAAAGAGCGAGATCATGGGGTTGCAATTGACAGACTCGGTGACAAGCATCTGATACCCGTCGAGCCGAGGAACTCACGAGATACTTGAAAACCTTGCGTCATTAATGTGTGACAGTGCTTTGGGATTCAACAACAAATGTTCTAAGCTCTTGTTGCAGTGGTATCCTAAGAATAGAAATAGGGGTCTGTTATTGCAATCTAGACTCTGGACTTTGACTTACACGTAGAGTCCTGGACACAAGCAACCCCGGGCGCGGCCGCCTCAACGGGCCTATGCCATATCCAACTGACAAGGATACAGGAGGTACTGCAGTAACAAACCAATATGGAAGGCAGATTTCGGGGAATTTGCCGGTTTAGGTGCTGCAACTCTACGTACCTGTCTTGCGCGACCTTCCATTGTCAGAC
Organism: Fusarium oxysporum f. sp. lycopersici 4287; assembly: GCF_000149955.1. Taxonomy (NCBI): domain Eukaryota; kingdom Fungi; phylum Ascomycota; class Sordariomycetes; order Hypocreales; family Nectriaceae; genus Fusarium; species Fusarium oxysporum. The sequence continues at coordinate 1,130,811 of NC_030995.1, read as the reverse complement.
CGAGACTGGAACTGGAACTGGACGCGGGCTGAGGCTACACTTCCTACGTACATCAGCCATGAGATAGATCTTCGAGATCCTTGACTTGAAGATCATCATGGCATGCATGGTCTGGAAGGCTCCAAGTGGAATGGATCTCCGCGGACCCCTGATCGAGGAGAAAGGCCTAGGCTGGGGACCGATCATAACCAGTGCACGGCTCACTTGGAAATGGCCTGAATCCCGTTTAGAGTCTGTCAGGGAAACTCTAATTCGGTGCATGTCATCCAAACCGTTGAGCAGGGATAGGCGAGGCGGAAGTCATCGCGAAACCACACTCAACTTCTGAAGATGGGTAACGAAGCAGATGGGACTGTATATGCATATCGTGTTGCGGATTGGAACTGCGAAAGAACACTAGCCTGCTACAAGAAACGTGTAATCGTACGAGAATGGATATCTTGGTTTGATACTGCTCAGCCATAACCCGACAACTATCAGCTGTAGTCACCACTCAGATCGAAGTTGCACACTCACTGCCAAGAGCTATCTGGAAGTCAACATGGTGGGCAATGTCATCCTGGCAGGCATCAAGGATCTGATCTAAATGGCCTCCGTGAAAGCAAGCAAAGGAGAAAATACCGTAGCTACCGTTCTCATCACAGGCCATGGCATTCCTAATGCAGTGGCTTCTGCAGGTGATAGGTACCAGGAATCGATGGAACAGTCAAAGGTTGCCCACCATACATACCCCCCTCTTTCTGTCATCCTGGATTATCCACGCGTGTCTCGATCCAGAGCCAGTTGGTTTGCCAGTCAAGAGCTGGCTCTGAATTAAGCTTGTGCAGCAACCGATCGGTGATTGCAGTTTTGGGACGCTCTTCGAATCATGATCTTCACGGAGGGTAACCGCACGAACCGCGTCTATTCATTCAATCTCTACATCCGGTATCCTCCCATCCTTGACCGGGACATGTAATTAACTCGTTAATGAGAAGACATGGCCGAATACTGTTTGTGTAACCTTGGTGGGCTCGCCCCGTGGAGTCTATCGACCCCATTACTGTGGAAGCTCTGACTCCAAGGTATCATTATGACTCCTGCCCTCAAGAGCGTTCAAGGGCTTTTGATTTGCTTGCTGCAGAGTTTTCGGGCCGGACTCTGCGGATGAACAGACTGGCTCCTTTGCAAGGTTCCAGGTTTCCCAGGATCCTTGACCTTTTGCATGCACTCACACAAAGCTCAAGTTGGTTATATGGATCTTGAAGACGAACGTTTGTTAGGACAGTTATAATATTGTAATTAAAGTTGTGCATGTTTTGGGGAAGTTTTCGAGTTGAATGGAAGTGGCTTTTCTCAGTTTCGTAGTATGACAAAAGTATGGGTTAATATGGTTCAAGCCCTCCAAGGCGCCGATGACAGCTATGCAGCGCCTGGTCTGTATACGATATACGATGCTTATAAACGGACGTTTTGGAAGTAAGTCTTGCGCCGTAGATCATTCAAGAACTCTTCAGCTCATGATCATAGCCGAGCCCGCAGCCAATGAGGAGGAAGTCGAGCGAAACAATGCGGCATCTGAAGAATCTGGCTCATGTAGGAACAAACCAAAAAAAATGTGCTTGCTCTGACATTAGATCTTGGACTTAACCTAGGCTTTGGCGTCTCGGCGGCAAAAAGAACCGGTGCGCCTGCGCCTGTCAGGCCTGTATAGTTAGACTAATTGTTGTCTAGGAACCCTGGAAAGCTGGGACGTTTTGTCTTGGCTTTCGCCAATTTGGGCAAACTCGTCGCGACTTTACCTCGTAAGGTAGGTTAGTGGAGGTTAGAGACGGGATGGACCAAAAATTAGGGTCCCAAGGGACGGCGAGCAAAATACAGTGCAACAACAGAAGCCACCGAGGTACTAACGTTAGCTGAGTGCTCACTCTTCAGGTAGCGGACTTGCTTGGCTGATGATGAATACCCGCAGTTTGTACAGATGTTCCATTTCTTGCTCCTCCATTGCTGGTGTATTGTACGCAGCGTCATCATTTAGCGCAGTAGCATCGCCGGATGCACTTCATCGTCTCCCCTAGACGCATGGACTGGCAAAGGAGATCTTGCTTTCTGAAAATACCTACTACCTATCTAACCGCGAGAGCAACGCGGATATGGCTTATAATCTCCGTCCAAGTGGGCTTTATCCTGTAAGGTTAAGGTTTGGTGGGTGTATCTATCTCAGCTGCAGATATGGATGCGCAAAGGTACCCAACATCCTAATTCTATACGGACGGAGTACACGCAGTATAAGAGCGGAGGATTAAAAGGACCGGGCCGCCGTAGGGTAAGGCAAGGCAAGGGAAAGCAAGGCAAGACAAGGCTCAAACTGTATTTTGTGCCGTGGATTTGAGATGCAGTACCTTCGGTCCGGCTGCGTTTAAACGGGATGAATGAATATTGAGGCTATTTGCAAACATGTGCGTGCATGCGTGCACCCAATGCCGTCGATATGTATAGCACAGTAGAGGCCGTTTTGCGGGGCGCCACCGGCCGTTGAGCGGGCTTGAGGCCAGGAACAAGCCGATATCTACTGTCACATCTGGTAAGGTTGCAGACACTGTAGACTCCCTAACAAACAGCCGCGCCATTTGGGCCTTCAGAAGTACCATCACAGGCCGTTTCAAGGATAAACAGCACTGTCCTTTCGTTACATCGTGCCCACTCCACAAGTTCCTGACCCACCTGGACCGCGCCCACCTAATTATTCCGTGCAACGGCAGCGTGTAGGGATAAATTGGACATGAGTGGACTTTTGAGCTTCCACATATCACATCCATTCTCCAGACCGGCCGGAGTCACGGCCCTGCCCCAAGCCAAACACAGCACTTGACCGGTACGACCAGGGGTTTATTCCCTATTATCCTCTGGGGTTTCCTCGGTCGTGAGCCGTTTCCTCGTACTTTACCGTATCGGCTCTTCGGATCTAGCCCGGTTCCTATTTGGCCTTACCATTCCCCTGGCTTGCACCGAGCCGGACTCGCACGAGTCGCACCACCTGATCCGTTGGCCCTGCCATGCCGTTGAGACGGGACGCATACAGAGATCAGAGCCTACTGTAAGGCCCCTGGCCATCATCCTGATGGCAGCTATGTCCGCACATGAACGATCCATGATTTGGCCAAGGAGCCTCCATCTTCAGGAACGCGAGATGATATGTGGACGCAAAGTATGAATCGTCGTCAAAAGGTCAGCGGCGATGGCCCCCATATTCTAATTGGTCAACAGAGCCCAAAGGGATTATAACAGTCCGTGGAATGGTGTTTATGACGTTGCAACCATCAAACTTTTCCTTGATTCTGTCTCGGCGGATCTACCATGCTGCCCTCCAAAGATAATAACAGCGAGCAACCATAGGATGCCAACGACAAATGCGCTCACTTGTTGACCTACTCACCAAGGTGCCTTACGTACCTACCTACCTAAAACCGCGGGCCACCGTCGTTGGTTCTCACGCACCTGCACTACCTTGCGGTCATCGCACTACAAATGCTTGAACTGCATGGGCCAGCTTGCCAAATTGGGGCTGTGCGCACGCTTCAATTAAGAGACAGCGCAGTGTGCCGTACTCGATATCTTCTGAGTGTGTTAGTGTTGGCTTCTTGTGTTGGCTCTTGATGGTGGAGAACTCATGGGACGATGGCATCAGTTTGAAAAAGAACCCACGAACATGGTTCAAATACGGACATATTCCAAACCTGGACTGGCTTGGGCTGAGCTGGGGCTAGGCTCTGCCTCTATGCTACTTTGTTCGTTATCGTTGCACCAACAACAGTGCCTGCACAGAGTGTTAAGCAGCTGTCTCTCAGGTCTTGGAAATCCTGGTCGCTGCGGAATGCGGCCCTCTATACCTTAGCTCGCGTTAGGGTTGATTTTATGCTCTAATTTGGGGCACTCAACGGTCTGACTTGCACACATCTTGCTTGGCTGGCTGGTGACAGCAAACGGCCCTAGCGATACCGTTATCTACCTCAAGTCATCCGCGAGATCTGTCAAGGGTCGCAATGGCCCAGCCGTGTGGTTGGCGAGCTCGATCCTAGCCTAGACCTCATTTCGCTCTCCTCCCGGCCCCGTCACCCGCTTCTCGACACCTTCCCAGTGGCTCTCTAGCCGTGAACGCCAACCTACCCGTCTCCCCACCCTGGACTCGTCTGTCTAGCCTGTCTTGCCTGTTTCTCTAGCACCCCCCCATGCAGGCGGAGACTGATCCTTCGACAATCCTCGTCTGGGTCTAATTCATCGATGGTAGTAGCTTCATCAAAGAGGATCTAAGTAATCGATCTTCCCTGTACGTACGCCCATTTCTCGCCCAGGACTTGGTCTGGTCGACGTTCGTCTTTGTTGCCACCGTCCGTCTGCGTCTGTTGCTCACAACTCCATCTCCCGTGTTGGTTGTGCCCTCGCTGTATTTATCCAACTGATACCCCGTCATGGGGTTTCCCGTCTTGGTCGATGAATCTCTACTCACTGCAGTACCTAATCTAACGGTGCCTGTGGCCTATGGTTCTCTACCTACCGGAAGTGCATGGCTCATGAGACCCTAGCATCCCCACGGATTCTAACCCGACCCTCGCATACTTGCTTTCTATAACGACCTCAAATATGTACCTGACACCTCCCTCGACCTCGAACTCCCCCGTATCGCAGTATTCACAGTTCTTCGAAACGAGTTCGTCCAGTTCTGACACTTCCTGCCCCCCAAATCGTCTGCCGTCTTGCTACGGCTCTCCATTTCAGCAAGCTGTCTCAGGCGTTTCACAGTCAGACTTGGATTCGAATTCGTACTCCCACCACGCTCGCTGGTTCACAGTGCCTCAGCCAGAGCTTCTATCACCGCCTCCCATGGACCACGGTAGCACTGCTTGGGTCACACCAGACGGCTTAGTGGCTGGGACAAGCACAGCTTCTTCAAGCTCGGTAGAACCTGACGCCCTGCATGCGGATTTTAATGCATTTGCTGGATACGACTCTTGTTTGCCTGCCCCATATCAGACACATGACGCCTACATGTCGCCCAGTCGCAACCCGTCAGTCCATGAGCCCTCATTGTCGTCTACCAGCCAATCCTCGCGAGCGCCGTCAATAGGCGCAAGGCCACCATATGGATACTTGCAAGATCCCTCTAACTCGAGATTCAGAGCCGAAGGCTCCGTGAGCAGCTATGGCCAGGGATATGAGCCGCAACCGTACTCAACAGCCGGTCCATCTGCTGCTGCTTATCAAACCGACGGGCCCCCCTTCGCTTCAAATCTGCCCTCCAGCCTCGGCGCAAGTGGTTCAACGGCCTGGCCGAAGCAAGAATATGAGGTGCCTCAGTTCTATTCTACCCCGCAAAACCAACTTCCTGATTTTGGCCCGGAGAGGAGACTATTAAAGACGAACAAGGCCAAGAGACCCACCAGAAAGCACACATCGAAGGAGGAGGCAAACTTTCAATGCGAAGTCAAAGGATGCGGGAAGTTCTTCAGTCGCAGCTACAACTACAAATCGCACCTGGAGACTCATGATGAGAAGCGCGAATATCCGTTTCCCTGCACTGTCGACGGGTGCACCAAGAAGTTTGTGCGGAAGACCGATCTTCAACGACACCACCAGAGTGTGCACATGAAGGAGCGCAATCATAAGTGTGACTATTGTGGACGCCTCTTTGCTCGAAAGGACACTCTGAGAAGGTAAGCATGCCATGCACTCTGGCGCTCACAAACTCTAATAGTTGAATTGGTAGACATATGGAGGACGGCTGTTCGAAGCGGTTTGATATCGGGACACTCAACTTGCAAGGTCCAGGTTTCGCAGGGTTGGGGATTGTTAGCCCAACCAGGCCGTCCGGTTTAGACCCTCGCCGCCCTGGATAGACTTGGGCTTAACATGCTACGCAGTCGTCATCAACACCACGGATGTATTTTAAGATACATAGTAATCCATCGATGTGGCAGGGTCCTTGATCGGGAAGAAGTTAGACCTCTTTCAGAGGCCTTTTCTCCAGGCATTTCAAGTTAGAAACGGCATCGAAAACCTGACCTAGAATTGGAAAAGGTAGGCTGGCTAATGATATCACGGCAAAGTGCCTTGTCAATTCTGGGTCTTGCTGACTTGTGTTATTTAGGAACACGTATTCTCACCTAAGAAAGGAAGTAACCAGACTCACGAAACCCAATGGCTGAATGTATAAAAAAAAAACCTGATGAGTTGGTGACAAAATGCACTCAAACCGCGGAGGTCCACTGATCAGCGTCCGGCTGTATATTCTGGATAAAATCTTGCTCCAATATGCAGATACTGCAACGGTTGAGGTACAGACACAAAAATCTCGAAAAGGAAAACTCTGTTGATGCCTTTCCACATGCGACAGCCTAGGGTTCGCATGCATTATGCCGAGAGCCTCACCTGGGCGACATATCGAAACGACTCGCCTCGGCATATGCGAACTTGACAAATAGAATCTTGATCTGGAAGCTCGCTGGGAATGGGATCTTTTGTGCCAAGTCCCACTCTGGAGAATAATTTGTCAAGGTTTGCTGCTCGACTAGAGCAAGCGGGTTCAACTCTCGCATCCCTTGTGATTAAGATTGCTTGCGGCTGCAGTTTGATTACATTACACCGAGGCTCACACTAGCATCATTGAGTCGTATGGATTGTACAGATTCTTGGGCGACCTGCACAGCAGAAGATGGAGTAGGTCTAGTTTACGGTAGCAAGGCCACCAAGGATGTGATCTGGCATAACTAGGTACTTGTGATGTAGTGAAAATAAAGATTCAATACAATGATTCTCATCCACATGCAACAATGCCGACTGGAGACAGGGATCTGTCTGTGGAGCATCGCCTATCGATTTGGATTTAATTGTCATCACCCCAGCTTTGTCACAATAACGATACTCCGTAATTCGTACGATATTTCGCTTCGCAGGTTCATGCTTTGGCTTATTGATCCGATTGGATCGTGTAAATATACATCCTAGAAGGATGGATTGCATTGTATTGCTAATGCCGGCAGAGCATATGTCATGGCACGCTGTGGGCACCTTTGAATTTTGTTTGCATAATACCAGTAGTCTGAAGCAATCCCAAGTACAAAATAGGTACTAACTGCTTCGATCTGTTGTTTGAAATAGGTACATGGAGTTTTTATTAGTGACATGCTTGCCTACGTGGCAGAGGCGTAACTAATGCATGCATGTGATAATAGCACCCGGTGTCGAACTGGATCTTCTAGAAAGGTGCCTAAAATTGAAGTTTCCTTAGTTTCCTTAGATCGCAGCAAAGTATCCTTTCTCACACTCTGGCTGTAGAGATACATCTGTTTCAAGGCACAGTACTCGGCATTAGATGAGTAGTTGGAGGTAGCCCCACATTTTAAAGGCAGACAAAGCTGTTCAGCACATCCCCCACGTCATGGCGTCCTTGAATCGCAGCCCAGATCGATCAAGCCAGCCCTGAAGCCTTGGCCTTAGCCAAGTTCTCTTCTTCTTCTTCTTCCGATTTCTATGGCTTTGTGAGAGACCAGCGAGGAAGCCTCAAGCTCTATCTACCTATGGCACGGCCGACTCCTACAGAATATACAGCTGCCGCTCAAGGCGTGACCCGACAGCGTTGTTGAGACACATACAATCCAATCCAATACAATCCCACTCGTAGTCGCGTCCCGAGCGAGACATCACCACCATTGATCGACATGACTGACGATAACCACACCTACAGCGCCAAGTGTCGCCTGGCCCCTATTTCTCGCGTTCAACGCGAAGATGAGGTTCCCCCGGTCGAGGCTCAGTTCTTCTACTCGTCAGTCATCCCGATTGACGATCCTCTTTCAACATCCTCAACCGTTGGTGCCGATCCAAAGACAAATAAGGGACAAGTGCGCCCCTTCTCTCGAGGTGATAATAATGCGCTGGAAAAGGCTTGGCTGAGTCTCATGTCCGAGCCTTCACGTCGCGCTCATCAAGATGCATTGAAGAATCTGGACCGCACTCCTCAATTCGATACAGACGTACTAGCATCGCTCATCCAGCTTATAACTACAAAGCACTGGGAGAGGCACCGGAAAGGCTATCAGCCACAAGATGTGACAGCACCAACCAGTGATGTACTGCCCACAACGCCTGTGCCCGCCTGTTGCTCTGAATTGGTCCTTGACGTTTCCCAAGAACTCGAGAGAGCTTTCTGTGCACTTGTCAGGCGGCGAAATCCAGCCCTGAATGTTGATCAAGTCATGCAACAGGTCGTGTTCGCACTTGATCGGTTGAAAAAGCAAGCCAACGATGAAATTGAGGCTCAGCCGGTATCAAACAGCACACCCTCGAGCCGTCCAGGAACCGCTTCGACCAGTACTACTAACCACCCAATTACCCGCATTCCCAAGACCACAACAACAACAGAGCCTCGTAGTTCTAAGCGTCGATCAACTATAGGAGAAATGAGAGCAAGAACCAACAGCTTGTCCACTTCGCAGCCCCCACGAGTACAAACTCTAGTTGGCAGTCCTGGCCTTACACGACCACCAGTTGTCGATGATGGAATATCAGGCAGACCATTCGTACGCGTTGGAAGCCCAGAGACACAGCCAGAACCCGGATCCCTCCCACTGATTGGACTTGGAGGCCCAGGGCAGGATGCCCCTCGAAACCCAGACCATCCTCAAGTCGTTCCCGAACGAGAAGAGACTCTAACCATTGCGAACCAAGGGGCCCAGGCAGTACCTGAGGAGAGCCAGACCAAGGTAGCCGAGGTTGCGGTCGGAATATCAAGACTTCATATGGTCTCGTTGCCTGTGCTTCAGATGAAGCCGATATACTGGTCTCCCATCAACGATGTTGCAGTTGTTTCTAGGGCGACGTGGTTCTATAGGTTGTATTTCCAGGGTCGATTAGGAGGAAGGATAACTGACTTAATCCAGAGATACCATGCTCCCGATACCGCCGGCTGTTGCTAACCAGTTAGAGGCCGGCTATCATTATTTGCGACCATGGACTGAGACATGGAGTGATGAACTCCGATGTGCTATCGACGTGGGACCACTGGGCGAAGAAAAGATTTCGCATAGACTATGGCCTAAAGATTCAGAGATAGGATCCGGAGACGACTTCCCCGAGCCAGTTATACCATCAGATCCATTTTGTGCTGCTCGCTGCTTTCGGGGTGAAGCTGCTGCTGAAGGTAATATTGATACGACTCCCGTAAAGAAGGCAACTGCGGAAGACGCAAACATCCCGACACGACCGTATTCGAATTATCATGTCCTGTATAAGAATGCCACTGAAGCTTTTCTACTGAAACCGAGCCTGAAGCCATCAGCATACTATGGCCGACGACCGACGATGAAGATCATGAAAGGTGTCACTGTTGGAATTCCTGTTGCTCGAGGATTCGACCGAGCAGCATGGGAGCGCCTCCACCATAAGAAACAGGCACCAAACAAAGCAGGTGCTTCTGCTGCCGATGAGTCGCACGAAAGCCGTGGACAAGATGTATGCGCTGCTTGCAAAGCCGACAAGGAGAAGCGTCAAGTGACTGATCTGGTTCTTGTCGCTCACGGCATCGGCCAGAAATTTGCGGAGAGGGTTGAAAGTTTCCATTTCACTCATGCCATCAATGGATTTCGCCGAGCTGTGAATATGGAGCTTCAGAGCCCTTTGGTCAAGCAGGTTTTGCGCGACGATCAGAATGGACTGATGATCTTGCCCCTAAATTGGAGAATGGGCCTATCTTTTGAGGATGGAGGGCCAATGAGGGAGGAAGATAAGGAGGAATACACGCCGGAGGGGTTTGGACTCAAAGACATCGAACCTGATACGATTCCAGCCGTTCGCAGCATGATATCAGACATCATGTTCGACATCCCCTTTTACATGTCACACCACAAAGGGAAAATGATCCAGGCTCTTGTATCAGAAGCAAATCGTGTCTATCGACTCTGGTGCCGTAACAATCCAGGTTTTGCTGAGAATGGACGCGTCCACATGATCGGACATTCCCTTGGGAGTGCGATGGCTCTTGAGATTCTTTCAAATCAACCAACCACAGTGCCAAGGCTGGACTGGTCTCGAAAGGAACCCGAGGCACGTTTCTTCGAGTTTGATACCAAGAATCTTTTCCTGGCGGGCAGTCCTGCGGGATTCTTTCTTCTTCTGGAGCGTGGTGTCCTTATGCCTCGCCATGGTCGAATGAAGCCTGGAGCTGATTCGAACGACATTGTATCGAAAGACGTCGTAGCGGAGGCCGGGACTTTTGGCTGCTTGGCTGTGGACAACATATACAACATCCTTGCTAAGGAAGATCCCATCGCGTACCTTCTCAATGGCGCTGTGGACCCTGTCTACGCGGCGAGCCTCAAGAAGGCTTATGTCCCTAGCATTTCGGGTTCTCTGTGGAAGTCTGTCGGCGCCGCAATGCGAGGAGTAGTACCAGGCATGGCACCGGCACCAAACCCTCTCGTCCCGGAGCCGGAGCGACCTTCAACGATCCGATTACCCTCTCAGTTAGAGCTCGAGGTGCACGACTTTACCCGTGAGGAAATTGCAGAGAGAAAGGCATTTCTGCTTAACGATAACGGGCAAATCGACTGGTACCTCCGCTCAGGGGGAGGGCCTTTGGAGATACAGTATCTCAACATGCTCAGTGCGCACTCCAGCTATTGGACTAATCATGATTTTATTCGAATGCTCTGCATCGAGATTGGACGAAAGCCAGGCCGGGCACATTCTATTCCCGCCCTCCGAGCAACGAAAGCTGCCAAGAGACTTTTGGTAGATTAGATTATTGTTCTTACCATTCGCGCATAGAGCAGATGATATCCTTATTTTATTCTTTGTTTCTTTTGATTGAGCAGGCGCGAGATGGGCGAACGGACAGCATTCGGCGTTCTGGCATTGTGTTTGGAACCAGTAAAAGGGAAAGCTCGGTTAGATTTCTGTTCAAGTTGAATCAGCATTGCACAAGGGCCATATAACCAACTTTAGACCGGCTTTAGCATTCTCTAATTAATCTAAATAATATGATACAACTTGATATGCTTTTGGTTTTGCAGTCTAAACCGCTAACATCTGGTATCGCAGTTGCTCGAACGAGTCTAGAAACCATCCATCTCCATCATATCTTGGTCGAACTCGTCATCGTGGTACTCAAAATTGTTGTCCTGCGCGGCAGGCTTTGGCCGTTGAGCTTCCTCCTCAAGCTCCTTGATCCTCTCTAGATCCATCTTCTCCTTATGTTCCATCAGGTCCTTATATCCCCAGGTGCTGATGCCTTCCTGGTCTTTAGCCCGGAACGGTTGCGCCATAGTCCGAAGGAATCGCCTTGCGCTGCTGACGGCCATGTCGGTGCTCAGATTGACGTCTGACTCTTGGAGGCCTTGATTGATCCATTTGGGTAGCTGTGAGCGCTTCTTCTGAAATCGACGGTCGGCAAGGACCATGATTCCATAGTCGTCCTTACCACGCAAGACTCGGCCAAGACACTGTGCGGCGTGTCGCATTGCATCAAAGGAGAGGAAGTCATTCTCCTTGATGCGGTATGTTTCTCTCAAGAACTGAAGACGAGCCTTGAGAATACGTGACTCGGTGTATTGAAATGGAACTCCAATACATAGCACAGTACGACCATATTGATGGTCGAAATCGATGCCTTCGGATACCTTTCCTCGGGCGACACAGAGTAAAACGGCACCTCTACCGTTACAGCACGCTGTGCGGTACGTCTCCAGAGCAAGCGAGGTTTCCTGTGCATCGGGCGTTTCCACCAGGATCAGTTTGTACTTCCAAACTTCATCAAGGATACCCATTCCTTGCCACATACTAATGATAGATTCCATATAAAGATAAGATGGAAAGAAGACAACCATCCCATCCGGCGTGATCTTGGCAAATTCAGTGAGTAGGTTGCCGTAGTTTCGAACCACACTGGGTTCATTCCGCACTTGAAAGCTGGTCGAGACGGAAGCCTGATCGCTGCCTCGAGTGACAATCATAGGCATGAAGGATCTCCGAGCGAGGGTCATGGCATAGGATTCTTGAATGACAGTTGAGAAATCCAGCATCTTGGGGTATATCTCCAGTGGAGAAATAGTACCAGACGTGATAATGACAGAGTAGAACCTGTCAAAGACGGGCTTGATAGCGATGGCAGCGTCAAGACAGGTGAAGTGAAGGACCGGGTTAGGGACTTCAGCAGTATCGGACTCAAAAGGCTCAAGGATAAGGAGAAAGCCTTTCTCGTACGTTGCCACCAGCGTTGCAAAAGTTGCAACCTCCTGAAGAGGCTGGTAGTCTTCAATATTGGTGAGCTCGAGGGTCCGAACCAGTGATGTCAGACGTTCAGCGCAAAACCTCAAAGGCTTCTTCTCGATGAAAGTATGCTCTCGGAGATGGGCAAGGAACGAAGGCGGCGTTTCAGAAATGACCTGGCGCACTTTCATCCTCGTCTTCAGATACTCAATGAATCTCTTGAGGAAAGCAATAAAGTGTTCTGCCCTCCGAATGTTTCCTGGAACAGCCTCTTTGAGTAAGTCTTCGGGAAGGGCTGCGGAACGGTTAGCACGTTGCAACCAAGCAAATAGATTTCTCATTAGAACCTACCAGGATTTGCCATGAAGGCATCTTCTTGACGTGCCTCGTCAGCATCACGCAGTCCTTGAACTAGTTTCTCATACTCATTCTGTAGTTGCTGCTGGTCTGTATCACGCATCTGTGAAATCTTGTTCTCTAGATTCTGAGCTCCTCTTGTGGCTTTACGCAAAGAGTCCTCTGTGATATCTGTGCTGAGAGATTCGATGCAAACGTTGTCAATGTTGTGAGCTTCATCGAAAACAACGATACAGTCCTTGGAAAAGTCCTTGGATACCCGTTCGGCGATTTTGGGGTCGAGCAGATAGTGATAGGAGAAGATGACGACGTTGCAGTATTGCATCTGAAGCAGAGCATAAGAATCACTAAAGCAAGGACCATGGGATTTGGGAAATACTCACCATTCGCCGTGCAGTAAAGTATGGGCATTGCTTATGCTCTTCACCATATCGAATCATGTCATCGAAAGACCAGACGCCATTAGGAATCAGGTTGTGAGGCTCGAGAAGGTCTAGGTTCTGTATCATTGGCTCAGCATGGAATGGGTAAGGAAAATCGAGGTTCTGCGAGACTTACGTCGTGATACACGCAGACGTCTACGTTTTCTCCACGTTCCTTTTTCTCCTTGACAAAGCCGGCCGTGAGACTCCTGCAACGAGCATCGACGATGGCGCCACTCTTCTCACGCTTGACTGAAGGATGTAGACACAGGTTCTTTCGACTTGTCAAGCCTAGACCACGGAACTCTTCTTCATAACCGAGCTGCTCGGCTCGGTATTTCATGAGAGACTTCAGCTCTACTAATGCCTTTTCAATTTCGGACATGGTACCTGTTAAGGTATAAGTCAGCAATAGCAGGGTGAGGTCAAGTGCCACTCACGAGAGCAGTAGATCAGCTTGCGCTTTTCAGGCATGTATTGTTGGTACGCAACAATGAGTGACAGAAGAGACACGGTCTTGCCTGTGCCCGAAGGCATTTCCAGAACACAGTGGCCCCCTGCATCTAGTGTTTCTGGTGTGATGGGTGATCATGTCAGCAATCACGATGCATTCAGCAATAGAAGGGGTAGGTACTTTTGAGATCACACATGTAACTTAATGCGCCTCACGGTTAGTCTATCTCTCCCATTCGGACACCACAACGCCCAACAACTCACGCATATTGCTCTGAGAAAATTGAGTCAGCTTTGGCAGGTGAAACTCGCGCTTATTAATGCATACCTGGGTATATCCTGGGATAAGGGAATAGCACAGGCAGGTCACTAGATGATGTGAGTAAAAGGGGTGCCCTGAGGCGAAAGGATGTCGTACTCGATATTGAACTTCATAATGAACCGATGGCTAACTACGAGGCAAGCCCTCGGCGAATTATTGCAGGTGTAAGTGATGGATAGCGACAAAGATGGCAAAAGGCGTGAGGCGTGACGTGAACTCCTGTGTGATCAAAGCTGAGCGTCGCGAGGTCACGTGCTGGGGCGCTGATGTCACCAAGACAGCTTTCGGTGAGGACTCATTACACCGAGAGTACCCCACCAAGGTGAGGCAAGTCATCGAGATATCAGGGTAAATGAATTGAATGATCTGTGCCTCCATAGATACTATGATACAAATCACTGAAAATGTAATGCCCCATTAATATTGTTGCTATAGAAGAACTGCACATATTGAGATAAGTCAGCTTGGAACATCCGAGAGCATATAACAAATAAGTCATTATCCGTCCAAGTATCAACCCTCTCACTCTCATACTAGATACACACGCAAGGAAGAGGCTAATCACTAAGGCTCAGTATAAAGACCTATCGAGATTTTATAAACCCTCGTTATTTCTTGTTACAAGTTTACCAAGGCTCGCTTCAAAGATTCACTCAAGCAAAACATGAGGGTACAGCGAGAATGAACTCCGGTGCACATGACTTTCTGCGAGCGTCGTCTTCTGAAACAGCTCCTGAAACAGAATTGCTGATTGTTATAGCTATATAGGATGGTGATCCGCGACGAGATAATGAGGTTGGGAACATAAACTAAGATCTTCATGGGACGATATCGTGTGAGGGGTCAAGGGTCTGGTGTAACCTTGTCACTTAGTGACCTTATCCGCTATAATGATGCTCGTCTGATTGATGATGAGTCGCAAACCTCACCTGGTTTGATTCCTCTTCTGGTAGATGAACAAGACCGAATGCCGGTAGTTCGAGACCTCTATGTGCTAAGCTAGATAAGGAGATGCTCTGGGGTCTTCATGGGTTAGGGGTGGAGTCTGGAGAAGGGCGCTTGCCAGCCATGCTGATTCCAAGGATAGGATGCGTAAGGTAACTTACTGATCGTGTGATGTGACTCTGGGAGTATGCCGTATTGTGGCTTCATGATAGAGGCAGGGACTACGGATAGTTCACGATGTTTGCCGATAAATTGTATTGATGGATACTTGATATATTGTGGATAAGTTCGTCAAGGCGTTGTTTATCGTTGGCCAAGATATTAACGTAAAGGAGGACTCTAGAAGAGCAATTGGAGGTCTGTTGCGAATGGACGGCATGGGAAGCATTAAGTTTAAGGTGGTGGGGAAAACAAGAGAGTGGAGTCCAGGGAGCTCTGTCCTCCACTGCCCTCGGCGCAGGGCGCTAATGCACCGGGTTTGTCTTGGGTCTGGCCCGTGGTGTCCTCACTGAACTTCGCCTCAATACTGGCCTTACATTGCCACAACATCACCTCACATTGGCATATGGTCGACGCTGAGAAGATGTGCCTTGTGTGCGTTCAATCGATCTCGTGATCTCAAGCGCAGCAAATTCTCCATCTACTGTGCCTAATCCTTGTGCATCACTTTCACAGCCAATCAAGTTGAGACTCTTGGTTGTTCAGCCCGTGCTTCTGGATCTAAGGTGCACTGTGACCAAAGCCTAGCGTGCTGTGGGAGGCAGTTCCCCGCTTCTGGATGCAGCTCCCCGCCAATTACAGCGGGAAGCCAACGCCAGCTCCCCGCTAAATGCCGGTGCTGGTCTTGCTTGATTGGTCCGTGCCCCCAAACCACCTGTGGTCGTTCGGCCACTATCACAGCATTGCAATCCATGGGTTGGATGTTCTCTCAGTCTCAAGTGATCCAACAGACGTCAGCCAGCCAATTTTCTTCGCCGATTACTGCAGACTGATCTTGTTCTTGATAAGTAGACAGATAACTTGGGCTTGCATTTGCGTGTCTAGGCTGAGGGAAACACTGCGCAGTACGGGCGGCACACCTTCAAAAGGGACTACCCTTATCAGTATATACCTTCCCTAGCATTCGCCATCCATCCACTCACTCATCCAACCAACCGCGCTGTCAAACCACCCAACCAACAAAGCCAAAAACAGTACCGAAACCAAATCACCACCACCACCACCATTACGAAACCCTCTTCTGTCGACTATCCATCCGATTGCCGGCCGTGGTCCGTTCCCCTCTTCTCTACTTGACTCTCCTCCTTCATCTTCTTGGCCATTGTATTCATCTTATCTTGGTTGACATTGACTGGTATCTTCATGTTGGACTATTAACATCCGTCTCTGTGCCTCCCATTGTGTTTTTGCTCGCGACCGTCTCAATTCCTTCGCCTGCGGCCGTCGATCGACCATTTCGATAAGTAGTGTCGATTCCCAAAGCGTCATAGCCTCGCTTACTTCTTTGTTATCTACTCTCTGCTGTTGCGAGCTTCTTGGCGATTCGTACCTGGACTTCTCGATCGATATATTCTTCCATTGCCATTGCCATTGCGTCGCGGCGGCATCGACGATATTGTACGTTCGGGACTAAGTCTTTACTTGACCATTCATAAACACAACTTCCTTCCCCCAATCCAATTCTCTGGGATCTATCATCCCGCAATTTCCGTCTCATCACTCTCATTCCACCCAGCGATTGCTGTGGCTTACTTCCCTGTGCTCTGTCTCATATCCTGAGCTCAGGCATGTGCGACGATTGCCCGCTTATTTGCAGCAATACCAAATCCGTGTGTGCCTTATCCATACTTGCATCTGTTTCCAAGAGTCCGTTTGATTACTGTTTCCCCAAGGTCTTGAGGCTGAGTCGGAGAGAAAATTGCATTTCTAGTCTGAAAACCGCCTCGAAATACTGTCTGACTGTCCCATCGAATTACTAGACACACCATCTGGGCCATATTTTTGTATAACATACTGCTTTTGAACCCACCCAGACCCTCATTCGATTACGCCAGCCGGAACCGTTTCTTGTCATCACAAGCTGTCCAACATAAGCTACATATCTACCCTCCTTCGCTGATATGACTACCGTCGCCCTCGCTCGACCAATTCCGCCTCACCGTCCCTCGTCCACCATAACTCCGCCACTCTCTCTTGAATCTAGCTCTAGTTCTACTTCGCCATGCTCAGTTCCCGTCCCCAATAAGCATCTTCCCATATGTCCAACTGGACCTGCTCGCCCAGACGAGCCTGATACTCCACCACCGTCACCTCCGTCTCAAGACCAGCTGCAACAGACCTCGGCTTTATATCCGCTTGATGGCTTCAAAAGACTCGAGTCGGGCGAGCTTTCTATTTATGTGCTTGATGCATCCAGTGTCGCCCAGGCCCTCGACGTTGCTTCACGACAACCGCTGCCTGACCCGGCTCTGGTTTTCCCATGGTTTCATGGTCTACACCCGCAGAATCATGTTCAGCAGTCTTTCTTTGCTACTCGACGACGGCCTCTTCGGCGCACCCCCTCTTGTCTCAGATCTGTCACTCTTGTCAAAGCTGACGGAGATCTAAACTGTGCACGGCTGAAGGGGGCGGTTGCTCCGAATGAGATCGTTCAAGCAAACAAGCCCACTGAGTTTATTGATGCGGATCCTCGGGAAGGGTTTTCTGTTAGGAACTTCCAAATCCAGACCGTAAAAACTGCTGTTTTGTCGGACATAATTGTGTATGGTGGAGATTTGCTCAAAACTCGTAAAGTCGCATGGGATATCGCGAGTGCACAGAAGCGGTGGCGCGAAAGAAATGAGGATCAAGGTGTTTGGATGCCAGAGTATCATACTTTTGTTTGCACAAGCCCATTCTCAGAATTCGAAGAAAATCACCCTGAAATAGTGGCCGTAGACGCCTCTAGCCACTTGACAGGCAATGTCCTTGATTTCTTCAACCAGGAGAGACGAGAGATGTGGGCCATGACGGAGGCATCCGAGTTTTCCAAAAACGTCTTCATGGGCCCTACGCCTGAGCAAGGAAGCCCTGAAGAGCAGAAATACGACATTCTGATTGAGTGCAGCGATCTTGGTCGACTGAACCCATTGGCTCTCCAGCTCATTGCCGAGAGCCCTGATGATGACAACAAGCAGCGATTTCTTGATTTCCCATCATCCGGAAGTATTCTCCCACCGACTTGGTCACATTCCGAAGCAGACGGTATCCTCGAAACCTGTAAATGGATCTACCATCTTGCCCATGGCTCGTATCCCGACCCTGAACCAGCATTGGGCACAGATGATCTGGACGCTGAGGGAGACTCGCCTATGCCCTCAGATCAGCAACCTATCTTTGACGTCAAGCCTCGCAAGATCTTACTCCATTGCGCTGATGGCTATACTGAGTCGACTATGTTGAGCATCGCGTACTTTAGCTACAGTACGGGACGGCCTGTTCCTGAAGCATGGCTTAAACTCCATACTGAAAAGAAGCGAAATTTCTTCGCTTATCCCACCGATGTCGCACTATTGACCTCAATCACACCACGATTGCTCCGGGAGTCTCCTGTTTGCAAGGGCCTGAGCCTGACTGACATCACTCATCTGACCAGGGATGAGCCAAGCTGGTTCGCTGCCTTGGATGGATCATTCCCAAGTCGAGTCTTGGATTACATGTACCTGGGTAATCTGGGGCATGCTAATAATCCAGATCTCCTACGGGCCCTTGGCATCACTCAGATCCTGAGTGTGGGCGAGACAGCTATGTGGCGAGAGGGAGACCTTGAGGACTGGGGTAGGGAGAATGTTTGCGTGGTTCAGGGCGTTCAAGACAATGGCATTGATCCGTTGACTGAAGAATTCACTCGATGTCTCGAGTTTATTGGTAAGTTTTATGCCACGGCGGAAGGCTATTAAACTTGCGGAAACTAATTGCGAGAAACAGATCGGGGCCGTCGAAATGGCACTGCAACATTGGTGCACTGCCGCGTAGGAGTATCTCGAAGCGCTACTATCTGTATTGCCGAAGTGATGCGATCGAAGCAAATGTCTTTCCCTCACGCGTATTGCTATGTCAGAGCCCGACGCCTGAACGTAATCATTCAACCACATCTTCGATTTGCCTACGAATTGTTAAAGTACGAGGAGGCGCTCCAGCAGGACGGTGATCCAGATGCCGAAGTCAAACGAACCTTGGAGTGGGCAGAGATTGCACGGGAGATCGCACTCATGAACCGACCATATTCTCGATAAAGCTGCATTGTTGGTGCATCCAGCAGCTTTCCAGCATGTCTTTTGGTCGAGGGATTGCCACAGAACCACATGAACTGTATCAACCAGCTCCCCGAACTTTGTTTGTCGATTCATTTCGCATGTACCTGGAGTGCTTTTGCGGAACAGTTACCATGCTGAACATACTGGTCCACTTGACAGACCGCGTTTTGGCATGAATGAATGATTGGAGATTAGGAAATGGGAATCGGATCGGCGCTCGTTGGTCCTGAGCAAAGATGGAAACCCTCCAAGGGTTGTTCTTGTTGGCGTTGTTTGGTAACCGAGTCTCTTTATTTTCTGGCTCGTACCTGGGTTTGTGTCTTGGTATTTGTCCGTCTTTGGTCACACGGGAATTTCGAATTTACTGGATACAATGATGAACTACAATGTGTTATGATTGCTTTTGGTTGCTTTAGATGAACGCACATCTGCTCCTTTTTTGCCTTCCACGTACATACGGCATGATTTGTGTGGAGATAATCAATAAGTTTATGGCTAAGATGTAATATTGAAACTGCAGTCTCCAGTGACAAAATCTCCTCCACAAAGTATTCCGCTCCCCTTCCGCCCATTGCTCGTACCATTGACGACACCCGTGGACGATGTTCGGAAGTATAACAAAAAAGGGTATTAGAGAAAGGATATCTCGCCGCAAAAGAGTTTAGTGTTAAAAAAGATTCCAGACCCGATAAACGCCGGTAGCAATGCTTCCGCTCCATTAATCAATCTCGCTCAGCGCACAAGGTTGATCTGATATTGTCGCAGTAGTTTCTGTTGACCTTTGTAGGGCTAGGCTAGTTTCCATAACCTGAAGCATCGCTTTTATCGTCACCTTCCAGGACACTTTGATATCGATAATTAGCACATCTGTCTTTTGAGCGTTGGAGGAGTACTTACGAGAATTGCCTGACCAGGTAACCCTCTCCGCCATGTTCCATGTCAATATTGTAAACGTAAAAGCCGCCATCGCTAGTGACAACCATTACTTGAGGACTGCTACTACTCATCGCTACAACGCTTCGTAAGGGACCTCCTGGAGCATCACGCAGGGCCCTTGAAGTCCCCGAAGGGACTGTAGATTTTGGTATCTTGATATAAGCGAAATCGCGTAGAGGCTCCCACATTTCTGTTACGGATTGAGGTAGGTAGGACCCCATGACACCAGCAACTCCTCGGCCCATTATTTGAGAAGAGCGACGGAGCATACTACTGAACGAGCCACTCTGTCTTGTATGACCTGCGCTGTTGCTGCTGCCTGCGCCATTTCCAGACGAAACGACATCAGAAGATTCGTTCTTGGGCGAGTCCCCTGCACTGGTGCCTGGGGACTCGGGGTCATCGAAGCTCCTTGCTCGAGACCAACGATCCTGTCGCTGTGAGCCCGGGGATTCAATGGGCGCCCCAGCCGGTGTATTATTTCCTGGAGGGGCTCCAAGTCGGAAGATATGAACCGTATCTGAAGTCGAAGAGACACACAATAGCGTCGAGCTCAGATTAAATGACATGCTGTATATAGTGGATGGGTAGGTTCCACGTCGAAATTGATATAGCTTTTGGCCCTTTGGTACCGAAAAGACGCGAATGATAGTGCCTGTCTCGCTGGCTGTAGCGAGCAGAGTACCCTCATTATTGAGACAGATGCAGCATAACGGCGAGCGATGCGCCTCGATGACGTTCACAGCTTTCAGGGTAAGAGTATCGAAGACCAATACTTCGCCTGATGTAGGCGCAACAAAGGCCGAGTGAGGAGGCGCGTGAGCAGGCCGACGGGCATCGGGATCCTCTCGAGGCTTGGGCAGCGGATAGGCGATGAAACAATTCTCGGAGGAAGGTGAGAGGGCGCATATAGCAGAAGGGTTTGGCGAAGTCGGGATCGTATGCAGGAGGCTCATGTTGCTGATATCGTAGAGATATATTTCATCCTCAAGAACCACCGCCAGGCGCTTTCGGTTCAATCGGACAGCTAGGACGGCCGAGGGAAAGGTAAGTTCGCAAATGACAGATGCTCTCTAGTACATTTGTGAGCAATGCAATCCCCTTTGACAATAAGAGTTCCGGTACCTTAGTATTCTGAATTATGAGATGGCGAGGAGAAAGAATGAGAGCGACGAGGGAGGTAGAGAACAGCATCTCGATAATAGCAATGTTGCCATCGTCGCTGCTGAAGATTCGAGAGAAAGGATCGGTATGGTAGATGCGAAAGCCCTTGGAGGTACCTACGAAGAAGAAGCGCAGTTAGCTACAGCCACACAAAGCCAAGGAGGTAGGCGGCCATACCAACAGCAAGACAGCTGTGGTCTTGATTGAAAGTGATGAAATTGAGGGTGGGAGTAGCCATGGCGTGTATCTATATGTCCGAGAAACCCAGTTGGGACAAATCCGATTGCTCTGCGAGGCGTATCGTATGCGATTTCGGCTGGTAAGATAGGACCGAGCCTAGGAGCTAGATTTGATTTGCTTTGCTTTGCTTTGCGATATCGATTGTCCGGGCGCGAAGGGGAAAGCGATGCGACAGAGGCAGCCGGCGAACAAGTACAGGTTGGTCGGTACCTTGCAGCGTATGTTAATGCAGATTGCTCAACATGACACGAGTACGCGACTCTCGAGGCTAGGTTGACAACTTTGGTTGTGATCAAGAGGTTGGGAATGACCGTCCGCGGAGCGGGCTGCAACAGTCAATGGATGGCGTCGGTGGGGGGACGCCGTTCAGGTGACCGCAAACGACAATAGGCGAACAGTGATGACTGCGAGTGTGAGTGTAAGCGTGAGCTACCTTGCGTACCCAGATCGAAGCGGTCCAGGCCGATATGCAATAGTCAAAGCTCACGGTTTGATACGAATTGGGAGCAATGGTGTTGATAGAGGACGGTGAGACTGGGGGGAAGCTACTACCTATAGTACGCATACCGTGCGTCTATCCAATACTTCCATCAAACCTTAACTTCCACGGTGGAGAGACGAACTGGAGCTGGAAGAGGGGAAGCTTCACATGCACTAATTCCCTGTAGGGAACTGCGCTACCAACCGCCAAAGTCAATCACCCAACAGGCACCTTGCTGTAAGCAGATCGAAACCACAGAATTAGGAACAGTAAAAGTGATGGAGTGAGAGAAGCGCAATTATATTTGTTTTTAAGAGCACGTAATCAGTAGAGAGGATCAATTGGCGCCTGATATATCTAAAAAGAACATCAAGACGGCCTTGCCTTTAGTTGAGATCACAATGCTAGGCAGCCTGGTCATCCTGATGCCTTTTTTGGCGTGTGACGTCGATTTTTCGCATGTCACCAATCGTTATCATGATAGCGGTGCAACGCTAGGTAGGTGCCCTGGACGTTTCCTACATGCTCACCTCACGCTAGACCTAAAAGAGCATTACTACGGGCACAATTCACTAACAATTCTTTCTTTACATTGATTCCATCCATGGATGTCTTGACATTTGTATCCTTGGCATCTACCCATATTCGGCAAATGACATTTTGCTGCCAGATTAACAGATAGGATCTTCTGCATATCTTGGGCACTTGGATTCGCGTTGCTGGCATCGCCCCATCATGATGGCCAAAGGAAACCCCCCGTCCACGAAAGTGGCCAGAACTCAAGCTCTGGACGACCTGATAATGGGAGTAAGTCTTCCACTTATTACCACATCTCGAACCACTCACATGCTGAGCCGACACTCACACTTCTGTAGACAAATAGCAGTAGCATTGTTTCCAAGCGGAGCGTAGAAAGGCTCTACTACCCAGATGAACTGCACTTTTTCCGCTACTTCGTGAACAAGTTCCAACGAAGAGCCCCTCTCATCAACCGTGGTTACTGGCTAAGGCTCAGAGTCATTGATGTGATCGTCCGCCAATTCGTCACCTCGCCGAAGCCAGGGCGTAAGAAGGTGGTTATCAACCTGGGAGCAGGAAGGTGAGTCACCAACTATCCCACTTCCCCTCAAGACGTATACGCTCAGACACGTTCACAGCGATGTTCTTCCGTGGCAGTCGTACCATCGCTATGGTGACTCTTGCGAGAACACACTATTTATCGATGTCGACTATCCGGATCTCATGCTGAAGAAGCGGGCTATTGTTCTCGGAACACCGCAGCTACATGAGTTGCTGGGTGACAGTCCGGCCATCAGCGAAAAAGTCACGGATCAGATACTCCTCCGTAGCGACAAGTATTGCCAGATTGGCTGTGATCTCAGGGAACTGGAGTCTCTTCGAAACTGCCTCGAGTCATTCTTGAACTTGGCTGAATGTTCTGTGTTGTTTGTTGCTGAAGTATCCATAACTTACATGGACACATTCTCGGCCGATGCTCTGGTTCAATGGGCTAGCTCTATTGGACAAGGTAAAGAAATCTCCAAGTCTCTGTTGAAATGGTTCAACTTAAACTGATTGAAAACAAGCCGAGTTCTGTCTTCTGGAACAGATTCTCCCCCATGGGCCTGAACACCCCTTTGCCAGCACAATGTTGAAGCATTTTAATAAACTCAATACACCCCTAAAATCGGTTGACGAGTATCCAACCGTAGAAAGCCAGCGCCATCGCTTTCAGGAACGGGGTTGGAGCAGCGTCGATGTCTGGGACCTTTGGGACGCCTGGAATAGCGATTTGTTCCTTGACTCGACCGAGAGAGCTGCCCTTGATAACGTTGAACCTTTCGATGAATGGGAGGAGTTTATTCTCTTTTCAAGACACTATGTCGTGCTCCATGCTACGGCTTATCATAGAGATGAAAGAGGTGCGGGCCAACGTGGTCAAGTTGGTGTTTCCAACAAGCATGTCAAAGCAAATGTGACCTCGTTAGGCTCGTTGGGTGCTCCCAAACGTCGGTTTGGTGCACCACTGATAGCTTCCAGTCCAGAGGGAGACAAATATCTTGTTAACGCTTTGGGGATGGGTATTAAAGCAAGACTCGATTCCTGCGATATCTATTCCCTTCAACAGGACAGTATGGCCCTGGAAATATCACCTGCCGGACCAACTGCAAGACTCTGTCATGCAACTGTTGACATTGGACATCTTGGCACTTTACTTGTTGGAGGTCGGGCTTCTCCATCAAAGGCTCTCAATGACTGTTGGATCTTCAAGAAGGACTCCAACCGTTGGGAAAAGACCTTCGATCTCCCTGCACCACTGTTCCGGCACTGCGCTGTTCACTTACCAGGCTCATCTCTTGCACTTGTTCTTGGTGGTAAGACAGGACCTTCCGAGATTTCGCCAGATTATTATGTGTTCCACCCTGTCAAAGGGTGGCTCAAATGTTCAGTGACCGGCGCCATACCCAGCTCTACTTTTGGAACAATTGCCGTTGCTTCACCAAATCCTGGAAGCAAGTATGGCACTTTCCAGGGACTGATGGCAGGTGGAATAAGTAAATATGGTAAAATCAACGAGCAGGCTTATTTCTGGACTATCAATGTCTCAACCGATGTGGTATGTTGACTATACACACAAGACGGGTCGGCTGTTTGCCGACTTGAGGAGCATCATGTTCAATTTGCTGACAGAAACATAGCCACGCATTCACTTTGAAATAGTCCCTGACTCTCATGGGTATACAAGGGCACTTTCAGTCTTTGGTGCCCAAACAGCAGACGTGGAGTCCTTGCACTTCGTATGCGGTGGTGTGGGACAATATCCATCCTCACATAGGCCAATCTATGGCTTGCATTTCGGTCAAAGATGGGCACTTGGAAGTATTCAACGTCGACTTGAGAAATGAGGTCGGGCAATTGCCTTTCATGGTTGGCTCTGCGACTGTTTCTTCAGGCTCTGAGCTTGTTGTTTTGGGTGGAGGAGCTACCTGTTTCTCCATGGGAACATTCTGGGATACTGGCGTCTACAAGGTTGATCTTACGAATGCTATCTCGGAAATGCCATATATCCAGCCGGCGAACTGTAAACCAGTCTCAATCAACTACCAGGATTCGCCTAAACTTACACATCAAACAACCACCATTGAACGGCACCAGCCTACTCTCAAACCCTCGATCAAGTCGATTGCAAGAATCAAGCTACAATCGAAATTGGACTTTGAACAACTGGTCGAGAACAGAAAGCCAGTCATTATTGAAAGCTTAGACCTGGGTAGCTGCGTGGCTAAATGGAGCCCCGAGTACATGGTCCAGCGCGTAGGCCAGACAAAAGAGGTTTGTCATCGAGTTTACCCCAAGCCTAGCCGCATCTACTGATGTGAGATATCAGATTGTTGTACATGAATGCCAAAGCTCAACAGGCAAGATGGATTTCAATTCCAAGAACTTTCGTTATGTTACCGAACCATTCTCGTCGTTCATGGCCAAAGCCGCTAGAGGTGAAGCGGTGTATTTACGAGCTCTCTCGGAAGCAAAGCCTACGGAGTCCCCAGCCAATCTTCAAGACGACTTCCCAACTCTTGCCGATGACTTTCAGTTGCCAGAAGAACTTAGTTTGATCAAGGATCGGATGTTCAGTTCCGTGCTGAGGATATCCGGCCGAGCAAAGATGTGGCTACACTACGACGTGAGTAAACGTGGAAATTATGAGCTGCCCCGTTTGGCTAATCAACCGAGGGCTTCAGGTCATGGCAAACGTCTATACTCAGATCCAAGGATCAAAGCGTATGGTTCTCATGCCGCCAACGGACGTTAACAACCTGGCATTTGCGCCGGGTGCCTCAAGCTCAAGTCTTGATGTTTTGTCAGCCCTAGACAAGCAGGAGTTTGTGTCGACCAATCCGTACGAAGCCATTCTTAACCCGGGTGATCTCCTGTTTATTCCAGCGATGTGGCTTCATACCGCTAGCCCAACCACTGATCTCAGCGTTGCGGTCAATGTTTTCTTTCGTGACCTGGACAGCGGTTATTCAACAGGCCGAGATGTGTATGGTAACCGGGATCTGGCAGCGTATGAGAAGGCACGGCAAGACATCAGCCGGATTGTAAAGATCTTTGACCGTCTGCCATCTGAAATCCGCGATTTCTACCTAACAAGACTCGCCGACGAGCTGCTTCACAAACAGCACTGATGAAGGAAACTGGCGGACGGACCCGAACGATTGGAGGCGGGAGGTGAGAAGACTCTGTGATTAAAGATCACGCACGCCCTTGGCTCCATGCGCTACGTTTCACCCCATCGGCGAATCTACGAGGACCCTGCTCGGGCTTTCTTTAAGCTCGAGAGAACGCTGCGGGTGAACTCAACGTTTACCGTTAAGATGAATTTTGATCCAATGAGACGGATTGTCTATGGCTGAAGGAAATCGGCCAGTGGGGCTAAGGTTGACTTTTAATGGTTGAATATACCGCACACACACACACATGCACACCCACCCACCAGTTCATGGCAAATTAAATGAGTAAAGGACTCTCCTATTACGAGGTTCGAGCACACTAAAAACATCATGATTACGCTTGTGTTTGCATATCACGGATGCATCTCTCGAATGGGAGCGCCTCTCCATGTCAGAGTGCTGTTTGCCCCTTGCAGAAGCGTCGGCTATTAGCCCCGAGGCCCAACACCTAACTAGCCAGACGGACGAGCTGAAGCAGATAGCTAATTCCCAGATCCACATTCAATGTCCCCTTCGATCGTGCGCTTATCCGATGGATCTTGGAAGGCTATAAGCGACGCTACGATCATTAACAAGCCTGAGGCCTCCCGGAGCCTGTAAAGACACAGGGGCTTTCCGGCTTGGTCATCGCATATGCATTTGGCGTAAGACGCATCAATCTGGTGATGCCAGTATATAGGACGAGGAGACATGTGGAACGTCAAAAGACCTTGGTTGAAGCATCTTAAAAACATTTTACTCTGTGGATCACACAACCTAGCGCTGCAGCTAAAGTGAGATATTCCCGGGCCCTCATTGTCGCCAGCATCACGACAAAGCAAAACGCTCGGTTACAGCGGGCCGGCCACACTATTACGTTACGTTTAAACAATACACCAAACAGTTACGGTCCAGAATATGGTGCCCCCCCCCCCCCCACAGTACATACTCACATGCAATAGCATGATGGTCAGCTTGCTCCAGTCGTGCCATGACAAGTCATTGAAACCCTTGAAGGCCTGAAGGGCTATCTCGCGATTAGTGTTTACAAACAGGGAGAGCAAGACAAGAGGGAAGTGAAGGGTTTCCCTTCCGGACAAAGCTTGACGCGATTCATTAGACTGAACGAATGAGCGTTGGTGGTATTGCATTCCAGTCGGAGATCTGGGCTCTCAGACACTATCTCAACTACGTACCGAGTACCGAGGATTCTCCCAACTACCTCATGGCAACGCATGTCCCCTCCCGTCCGTGCTTAGAGTGAGACCGAGGCTTATAGTTGAGGCGGGCTGTGACGACGCGGCGGGAGAACCGAAACCAAAAAGCTTAACGTACGCAGAATAGATGGGGGAGAGTCGAGCATCGTGTCAGCAGCACTGAGCTTTGAAGCATGGCGGCCATCGAGGGCATGGAGAAAACCTGGACACCAAAGAAAAAGCAATTGCATCATGAAGTCGGTCCCATACCTTGCTGTGAACACTGTCGGCAAAGCCAAAAACACATGCAACTTTCAAAAGATAGACAGACAATGCCAATGCACACACATTTCTCTGGATGGCTAAGGCCGGCCGACTCTTCCGCCCCTCTCCGAAAGGTGTTCCAAGAACGACCTTACGCAAGACAGACGCAATCAAATTAATTACCATGCTGTGTTGTGTTATAACTGCTATCAGCTGAGCTTGTCCTCAATTCGGTAACATGGCAACAGACACCAGCACAGACACAGACAGTGACACAAACATAACATGTTGGCTTATCAATTCCGCAAGCCACTGGCTTGCAGATCAAGACTCGAATGGATTCTGCAACACGATGCCCCGGAATCCGTAGCGAACGAGACTAATGATGAGAGGGAAAACAAATTGCGGGTGAGATCTGACCACCTAGTCTAGGAATCCCAGCTTGCGATATCCGTACTCAGATATCAGGATCTTGGATCGACGTTGTGCCGCTAAAGTTTAACAATAAACGAGCTCAGACCACCCACACAGACACATACAATCCAGGGCAGGGCATTTATCCCTGTCGCTTCAGATTTCCCTCTCATCACCATTTGCAATTTCCCGACAACATGGTAAAGCCGAATCCTCTTAGTTGCTTGTCTCCAGCGCAGGTTCCCGTGGGTTCGGCTCAGAGGGAGACACTTGTGC
The DNA here is from genome assembly GCF_000149955.1 of Fusarium oxysporum f. sp. lycopersici 4287. NCBI lineage: Eukaryota > Fungi > Ascomycota > Sordariomycetes > Hypocreales > Nectriaceae > Fusarium > Fusarium oxysporum. The sequence goes on along the minus strand of NC_030995.1, from coordinate 1,102,592 downwards.
CTCGCTCAGCATTTCATTGTTAGGAACGACAATGCTAAAGGAATGGAAGATAAGCGACAGATCTGTTTGCTCAATCGCCCTTTGGCTTGGTCTGGATGATCTGTATCTTTTCTTCTTTTACCCGTGCCCTTATCCTTGCCCTTGCCCTTGCCGTTGATGCTCATCAATGCAGCCGATGCTAGCTGAAAGTGAACAAATAGCGGCATGAGCTCTTTTTTTACATACTTTGCCAAGCCTGCAACTTCAAGCCCGAATACTCCGGTTTCAGCGAATCGCAAAGTGTGAAACTCGAGGGTCGAGGTACTGTGAGACACCTAGCTACGGTATGCCGTGCTGTGTTCCCCGCTCTCCCTGCAGGTCTGTTCCCAATCATCTTAGGGCCTTATCACCCCCCTGCACTCAGCTCTCTATCCCCTTGCTTGCTTTTCCCTGACAGGAAGGCAGACAGGGGAGACAAAGTATGATCGGCTATCCAGCACTGGTCCCAAGCACCTGGTAAAATGCTCCGAATATCTGATGGTAGCAAATGTCGATGTCTTTTCCATATCCAGACTCGCCAGGGATGTTGGCTACAATACAGTACAGAACCTACCTAGTACATTGCTCCGCCTTGTCTAGAACTAAGAAGACGATATTCAGGCCAACTTTATGCTCTCGCCTCTTGTCCAACCCTTCGTCATCCCCGAGGGAGCAACTCGATCACGCTAGCAGGTTGGCGAGATATGTTGACAGCCTCCGGCACTAATCTTTAGAACTTAATGCCCGTTGTACGAAATTCGGGAGCCATGGCTTGTCTTAGCGCCGTTATCTTAATGAAGCAGGGAAGCCATCAAGCCACAGCTGGGCGGCCACCATGCTCCATTGGTCCAAGACTCGGGGCCATCAAAAAGATCGCACTTGCTAGCTAGCACCTTTGGCTCTCGGTTGAGCGCCAAGCATCTCATTGTCCACGTCTTGTCTCTTTGTGGCAATCAGAATGCAGGCTTCTCCCTTGTGTTGAATCCAGAAACCCCAGCTGCTGAGTGGACGGCCAGCTCACGTCAAGTCGTTAATGCTTATTCGTAGTGGCTAGGCCAATATGGCAAACTCCACCAGAAACAGCCCCCAGGTCCTCGTCCTCGCTACCTGGCATACGGGTGTCAGTTAAGAACATCTGTTGTCCCAGATGACTTTCCTGTCTTGTCTGAAACCTTTGCTTTCCTCAAATACGGCGGCAGCAACTTGTCGTTGCTCTTCCACGTACCTGCTACCATGTCTACGGAAGAGTTGCTCCAGCGGTATCAAGGCCATATCGTGCCTCAGAGCTACAATGCTGGGTTCGTTGCCCTGAGTTATGTCGTCAGCCTGGTCGGCGCCGGTTCAACTCTCGAGCTCATCAATCGAAGAACCGGGTTAAGGGGTCTGTTCAATCAGTATGTCTCTGCCTTGATAACCAAATCCCCAGATTTCTCCACACAAGGGTCCTGACCAAAACAGCCTACTGCTCATGAGCTCAGCAGTTACTATGGGTGGAGTATCTATCTGGTGTATGGTAAGTCAGGTTGCGTCTTGTTTCAAAATCCCTGATTAAACTTACCATCGCTTTGTTTCTATAGCACTTCATCGGAAACAGAGCCATTGATCTCGCCGATGGTCAGCCAGAATTGCAGGTCGCCTATTCAAGCGGCTTCACTGCTATATCTTTCTTCGTCCCCATAATAGTTCTTCTCGCTGCCTTCATGGCTGTTGGCACCAACAACGTCGTTTCATGGTGGAGGCTTGTCGCAGGTGGTGTACTCTGCGGGACTGCGGTCTGCGGTATGCACTACCTTGGCAATGCTTCCATCAACAACTATACGTGCGTGTACCAACCATCATACGTCATTGGATCGGCCATCATCGCCATTGTTGCAAGTAATGTGGCATTGGCCATGTTTTTCGTGTTTCGGGCGATGTGGGCGAATGCATGGTGGAAGCGAGTCATCTCAGCCGTTGTCCTCGCCGGGGCTGTTTCTGGGATGCATTGGTGCGCTTCTGTAGGCACTCGTTATCGACTGAAGAGGATCAAGCCCAACGGCAACGAGCCATCGAGGACAGGGACGGTTGTTGTTGTCATTTGCTTGGTAAGTACACGGAAGCTCAGGTCTCTTGTAATGCTAAGAGCAAGGAGTGCTAACACAGACAAGTCATTAGGAGCCTGCTTCATCATTGCCACTTCGGCTATTCTTCGAGCTAGGAACATGAGAAGGTCCGCCCTTCGTGCCCAGCAGATCACTCTTGCAGCAGCGGTCTTCGATAAAGGAGGAAGGATTCTCGTTGACCCAGATGGATACATCCCAAGCACCGTGGTGACTGATTCTTTCCTGGAAAAGGTGAGACTAGACTCCGGCCAGGTTGTCGCAAATGATGCTGAACATAGCAGAATGCCAAGGAGGGTTTCAATACCGGCCACTCGCTGTTCCATTGGATGTACCAAGCATCAAGAAATTGGAACATGATATGGAGCCTTGTTGGGGGAATGAGACAACATGTGTCACAACTTCCACATTCCCGTACTCATAAAGATGGACGACGAGGCATCCAGCTTGTGAGCGAACATGGCGAGACTATCGACAGCTATGACATGATATTCCGAGAGCTTTTCTGTCTCGCCGCAGCTGCTCTAGCTGATAGACTTCGTGAGGACTTGACATCCATCGGAGTTTTGTGGGATCAAATTCTGCCAACAGGTGCCAACGGTAGACGGCCTCGGCCCCAACTGCGCAAGCAATCAAATGCTGGGACAGGCTTGGAAGGCAGTGACGCCAACGAGGAAGTCCACAACAGCCTGGACATTACGGAGAAGGGCCTACATGTGGAGAACCACGACTATGGGCGCGGATCTCTGATGTTCCTTGTCCGCCGTTCCGAGTCGGTTCGCGATACTGAGCGTCTGATATCCACTGGGATATCGGTTTGCCGAGTTGCATCAAGTCAGCGACCTCATCAAATCGAGTATGCAGATCAAAACCCACGACTTTGAGACAAAACTGAGGGAAATGGCCTACATATACAAGCGAACGCAATCACATCCGCCAAGGAACTCACCTGGGCTTCTTTGCTGTCCGAGCTCGTGTCAGTTCTGGCTTCGAAGTCTTGGTGAGAAAAGGCGCACGCCATTTGCTCCCATCGATGCCCTTCCCCTTTGAGAATCTTGAAGACTGGCAAATGCACTACCTCAGGAGGTTCGAGAATGTACCAGTATCCAAGATCGTGGAGAAGTGCAAGGAAGACTCTCAACGGAGTGATCGAGAGGCTGAGTTCGCTGGGCAGATTGCAGATACCATCAAAGAGTTGCGCGAATCGACACAGGAGCCCTTGCTCGAGGATGCACTTCTCACATCAACAGCATTCCGCATACCTTGTCGCGGGGATGAGAAGCGATTGGAGGCAACCATGATAGCTGTGAGACTAGTGATTCCGATTCATTCGGTATTATCAAGCCCCAACTGCGAGTTTGTGCCCCTCAGCTTTTTCAGAATGCGTCAAGTATCGACCCAGTCCTATCAGGAGTTTACTCGAGGGCTACACCAGGAGTTTGGCCACATCGCGAAGACGGCGAAGCGCCAAGAGGGCTCCCAGGATAAGATCAGCCCCTCCTTATCTAGTCGGTGGCCATTCGGGCGATCAGAGACCACTCGAAGTACACGGACTAGAGGAAAATCGCTCTCAAGAATATCTGGGCACGTTGTATCATCAAATGACTCGGCAAGGTCCAGCTCGACCATCAACCTTTGCTCGCCAGGGACTAACGCACGAACGCAGTCAATCGACTCAGGGGAAGGATCGAGCACATACGTCCCGCGACAGGAGCCACTGCAAGCAACTCCATCATATGGTGGCATCATGGTGTTCCAAGAGATTACTGTGGATGTACAAGAAGGAGGTGAGACGGCTGCCAGAAAGCCAAGTCACGGTTCTGAGGTCGACACAATAACAATTGAGAGAACAATATCCAAACCGTCCGCTGCAGCAGGTATCGAGCTGCAGTCGATAGGGCATTTCGGCGCCAACGATATTGGCACTCAGTTATCCAACGATATCGAGGCTGGTAAAGGGGGGCACAGCTATGTTACGTGTTTTGTTGATATCCTCTTTGCAAAGACGGTAGAGAGTCGCTAGGGAAGGGAGAGACTGGACTGGGTCGATGGATGGATTCTGCTTACAATGTACGCGTGCATATTCAATGCATTGCGTGTTTCCTTTGTTTGTTTCTAATGGAGTGCTGGACAGCGAGGTTTGGTGTTTGCTTCTTCAGGAGTGGCGTTTGGTTTTTCGATCAATGGATGGTCAGACAGACATAGAAGATACTACAATATGGAGCAATCAAAAAATGGTTGATATTCTCACTCTACAATTGAGACTCCAAGATTGAGATCAGAAGGGGGGAGAAGTCAGTTATTGATTGTTGGGGGAGAAACTTACCTAGGTACTTACTTTAGTACCTATCTTAGGTATATGTATCTGCCTCTACCTTACCCTGCACATCTGGTTAGTGGTACCTCGGATACTCTCGAGTCTCGATCACTTGCTCACAAAGATAATATTTACTTAGTACTTTGGATGTTATTGCGCCTGTGTGCTAATAATAAGATACCTCAGCCCCTCTTGGGTAAGTTAAATTGGTCTTTGGGTACCTTACCTAGGTACCTAGTCTTGATCAGCTTTGATAGGCGATTTTCCCTGCAGTATCCATCGAGGAATGCACGTTCAGGTTCATCGCGCTTACCCCAAAACCAACTCTAAAGTTTATTCCACACCCAGCCCCAGACTCAACGAGAAGGAGAGAAGAGGGGAGGGAGGTCTTGTCTTTGTCTTGGTTTACATGTGCCAACACGTTTCGTCATATGGAGGTGAGGACCTCCACTTACCTCCACTGACTCTCTCTGTATTTTCTTCTTCTTTCATTCTTCAACTTCTTTGTTCCTTTTCTTCCTCAAGCAAGGTATCTAGACTATTGGACTGAGATGTCCCAAACCGTTCTCGACCTTCTTATCTCTCTATAGTTGCGGGTGTATTCAGTCGGTGATATCGTCATTGCAGTGCGACGAAGACATCGTCCCCATCACTGTCGCATAACCAACACCTTGTTACCAGTTCGTTCTTACAGACACACAACTTCGCATATAGTTTCAGTCGAAATACCACACACCTTCTTCATCACGATATCGCACCAAGTCTCTGAATAAACTACCGCTGAAGGTTGTACTGTTGCCACAAATGCCGGCCTTTGCAGGCGCGCCAAGAGGACTCATTCGTCGGTTCTGGCTGCCAGGCGTTGTCACTACATCTGCGGCTGTTCTCATCTATAGCTACCGTCCCCGTGATTTCACTGGCCATACATCACCCGCAGTTCCGCCTCCAACCTTTGGCGCTGATGGCACTTTCAAGCTTCCCCGATTTCCTCGTGTCAAAACACGCGAAGAGCAGCTAGACCAACTCCGAGGAAGCTCACGGCCTCAAGTCCAGCAATATGACATACTTGTCATTGGGGGTGGTGCCACTGGTGCTGGTGTCGCCCTCGACGCTGCTACTCGTGGCCTCAAAGTAGCTGTCGTCGAACGTGACGATTTCAGCAGCGGCACGAGCAGTAAGAGTACCAAGCTGGTTCACGGAGGTGTTCGCTATCTCGAGAAAGCCGTCTGGAACTTGGATTATAACCAGTACTTGCTCGTCAAGGAGGCTCTAAAGGAGCGCAAGTACTTCCTACAGACGGCACCCCATCTGAGTTCCTGGCTCCCCATTATGCTGCCTCTCGATAAGTGGTGGAAAGCTCCCTATTACTGGGCTGGCACTAAGTTCTATGACTTTCTTGCCGGTAGTGAAGGCATTGAGGGGTCTTACTTTCTGACTCGAAGTAAGGCACTTGAGGCCTTCCCTATGCTTAAACCTACAGATCTTGTCGGTGCTCTCGTGTATTACGACGGTGCACATAACGATTCGCGCATGAATGTTTCTATCGCAATGACCGCTGCCCTCTATGGCGCAACTGTTGTCAACCATGCTGAGGTCACAGGACTCATAAAGAATGGCGACGGAAACCTTTGCGGCGCCATAGTTAGGGATCTTGTTTCTGTAAAGGATGGTCGACCAGCCGAAGTCATAACTGTTCGCGCAAAGAGTGTCATCAACTGTACGGGGCCTTTTACTGACTCTGTTCGAAAAATGGACGACCCAGGCTGCAAGGAAATTGTGGCCCCAGCATCTGGAGTTCACGTCATTCTCCCTGGTTATTTCAGTCCAGGGAAAATGGGACTGATCGATCCGTCGACGTCTGACGGCCGGGTCATCTTCTTCCTCCCATGGCAAGGCAACACTATCGCAGGCACCACCGATTCCCCTTCGACCATCACACCAAATCCTCTACCCGACGAGAAGTCTATCGAGTGGATCCTGAGCGAAATAAGCCACTATCTTTCCCCAGAGATAAATGTTCGCAGAGGTGATGTCCTCGCTGCCTGGTCCGGTATTCGCCCGCTCGTCAAGGACCCTAAAGCCAAGAACACCGAGTCCCTTGTTCGAAATCATCTGATTGATATCTCCGCTTCTGGCTTGTTGACTTGTGCAGGCGGGAAATGGACAACCTATAGACAAATGGCAGAGGAGTGCGTGGACTTTGCCATTCAAGAATTTCGTCTTGAGCCCCGGCCTGTTGCAGATGCACCTCGTGTCAGCGGTACCGACCTAATTGACGATGGGGCAATATTGGATGGCAAATGTCAGACGCACAAGGTTCGTTTACTTGGTGCTCACGGCTTTAGCCCAACACTATTCATCCCTATTATCCAGCACTTTGGGGTTGAGACTGAGGTCGCCAAACACTTGACTGAGTCCTATGGTGATCGTGCCTGGACTGTTGCCTCGCTTTGCAAGCTGACTGACAAGCGCTTCCCCGCCCGTGGTGAACGCATCTCCCAGCTCTATCCATTTGTTGATGGTGAGATTCGATATGCTATTCGACACGAGTACGCCCAGACGGCCGTTGATGTTCTCGCTCGACGCACGCGACTAGCCTTTCTCAATGCGCAGGCTGCCCTCGAATCCCTCCCCAAGGTAATAGACATCATGGCTGAAGAGCTCAAGTGGAGCCGTCAACGAAAGGATCTCGAGTGGAAAGAATGTGCGTACTATGACCAATTTCCCATCCCATCTGTGTCTGCCATGACTAGGTTACCGCACTCACACAAACCTTTAGCTGTTGCCTACTTAGAGTCTATGGGTTTACCAAAGCCCATGCTTACCGTGACACGGAAGCAAGTTGAGCAAGGAAAGCTTGACTTTGCCAGCTCGCTAGAATGGCAGATGTATTCACGCCACGATAAGCCGACCGACTAGGGCTGGATCACTATCCAAAAAATAGTGAGGCATGGTCGGGGGGACAGCTCAGTGGAGAGCAAAAATTTGTAATGGCGACTGGGGATACTCCCAAGAATAAGAACAAGTTATACGCCATCTATCAAGCTTTCCATTCAAGGCTGATGATCGTGGAAGCTTGTTTCTACCAGCCTCTACTGACAATAGCTTCCACGGTGGAGTATCATAAAAGGTATGTCCTGGGATAAAGTGATAACCATGTCGATTGATGAGTTCCCTTTTCGTTAGTAACGCACCAATATATACAAGGACTATTGATTCAACCAGATCTGTGTACTTTACCTGTGAAAGTAAAGTTGAACACCTCATCTTCCAAAGTCAAAGATTGCCTTTTGCTTTTGGCTTGATAATCGGCCTGACATTCCAGACCATCACATTCCGAAACTTTACTCCCGTCCCGGGCTTGCTCAACTGGACTTGCTGTGATTGTGACATTCTTGCTACCGATGTCGTTGGGCCAGTCCCGGGGGTCACACTGAAGTCCGTTTCAGCTCATGTTTAACAGTCACACAACAGTAAAGACAGCGAGGTTTTGTTAATGTAATATGTTTCTTAAGACATTAAGTCTAGATTCCCTCCTGTTGAGGAAGGGTGGGGGTATCATGGCTAACTAGACACAAGAGTCCTTCTCTTTCTTTTCTTTGTACCCATTCGTATTAATCCAAAATCGTGACCAAAACCGAAAGGCCGTAATCGTCATCGTCAGACCGGCCACTCATGGCATTTTTTTCTTTGCCACCCGTCCAGTCGTTCGTTTATCGCCTCGTGAAAATGCAGTCTCATCACCCAAACCCTTTGGATGAGTGGCCCAGTGCGTACACTCAAAGCCAAGTAATTTTGCAAATAAATAAAAATGACCTTCCAAACCCCAAGCCGTGATGCAGTTGAAACCAAGTAACAAATGATGGACCCGCCAACGCCTTGCCTGCCGTACACGACCACCATTATCACATGATGGCCGGTGACAATCCCATGTATGCAAAATGCCAAACTGGACGTCGTAACAATGAATATCAAACAATAAAACAGCCTATAAGCTGGCCTAAACCCCAGCACCTCAGACAGCTGTCTCCATCTTGCCCATAGATGAAGAAGAGCCAACGCGGAAGACTCGCTGCAGCAAGCTATGCTTGCTACCGTTGGCTCGCCTGTAGCTGAGAGCAAAGGCATCGAGACCTTCGGTGGAGCTCATCGAGTCCCGGCTTGGTGAAGCTTCACGCCTTTCGAGCTCCGCATCCCATCCATACATGTCCTCTATTGGAGAAGCGTATCTGAACGCTTCCGTTTCTGAACTTGTCGATGGGCACCTCATGTCCTCATTGCTGGTGGTGGGCGTGGGCAGATAATTAGACACATCAGTCATTGGCATTGAGGTGTTATCGATGTTGTTGTTTCCTGCATAGTCAGACGATACTAGTAGAGCAGGCAGATCAGGACGATATGAAGGTGTGGCGGAAGCCTGATGGGACTGAGCAGTGTACTTATTCCTCACCGACTGCATATTGGTTACAAGCTCCGGGGGCTTGTTCTGTCGTCTTCTCATGCGTATATTTCTTTGCACGAGAGACGCCTTCGCACCGCTTCGAGCGGTGTCAGACTTCGCGGCCGTGCCATCCCCGAAACCACCATCTTGTTGGAGGTCAGGGTTGTGGTACCAACCATCATCTGCTGCATTCGAGTTGCTATGCAGAGGGTGACCATGATACGAGCCTTCGGCCTCAGGAGCTTCTTGCGAAATCTCATGAGTCCAATAGGCTTCGTCGGATGATTCAGGCAATGACACGACCTGTGACCCTCATAAGGAGTCGTGATGCATATGATATCCCTCAGGTGGAGGAGGATGAGATGAAGTAGGGGCGGAGCGTGTTCGTGAGCTCTTGCGATTGAAACCCAACTTGGCGCCCATCTTCTTCCAGCCCTTGTTGTGAGCGGCCACAGCACGTTGAAGACCCCCTGGGGAAGTTGTAAAAGCCCATTCAGAAGTAGGCGGTGTGGTGGGGGGAGTCATGGGCTCCATACCAGGAGTCGAGTTACAGTCGCTGTCGTCAGTCAGGGACTCAGGGTCAGTGTGGTGCATCGAGTTCATTGAGCGGACAGGCGCGCCCATTCGAGTGTTGCTGTTTGAGGAACGGCGAGATCCGCGTCCATGCTCGTCGACGGGTCCATCGAGCTGCATGGGAGCGACAGATTGGAGAAAAGGTAAAAGTAGCGAATCGTTCATGAGTTCATAGAGGATTCGGCCGGCCTCATCCAGCTGTGCGGGGTGAGGGGGAGTTGGGCCGCAAGGAAGGCCGAGCAGCTGATCGCGGATACGGGCCGGGAGATTGACCTCTCGAGGCGCACAAGGGATGATGTAAACTTGCATAAGCTTTTCCCACAAGATACAGACACGGTCATTGGTCTCTTGTGTGCGGTTCGGATTGTTGGTAATCATCTCGTTGTAAAAGGCGGCGTACCGTTGTGAGTCGAGCGTAAATTCAAGACTCTCCATGCAGTGGTTTTGCGACAGGTAGGCCATGAAGGCGCTGAGGGTCCATGGTGGCGACGCAACATCGAGAAGAATTTCGGTGAGAGATGGTGGCCGAGAACCTATTGTGCCGTTTGGTGTGGAGGTTCCAGACATGAAGGCCTCGCTGACAGGCCTTGACACAGGCGAATCGACGTCGAAGATGTCCTCGAAGGCCGAAGAAGGTTGAGGGGATGGCGGAGGTATGTTGCATCCGTGGCATTCGAGAGATTGCCTCCGCGAGCGTGATACGCCCATCATTCTATGGTCAGGAACGCTTCTGTGCGTCCCAGGCCGAGTAGTAGAGTAGTCAAAAGATCAAATAAGGAAACGGACCAGGTCTTGGAGCGTTTCCAAGGGAGGGGACCAGGTCAAGTAATAAGAGCGACACCAAGTGGGGACTGTATGTCTGACGCAGTAAGACTGGCCCAGATGCTCATACAGTACAGAAGGAAGAGGCGTCGGGTCTAGAAGTAGGCTACCGCAGGAACGATAAGGCCATAAAGGACCAACTATCCTGTGAGCTTGTCGATGGAAATCACAGAGTGGACACGCAGGGAACGGCCGCAGTGGTGACGAGAGATATGCAGAGAAAAGTGGCTTGTTATGGCGCCAATCTGTACCACAAGAAGAGGGCACACGATGAGGAAGACCAGGAGGCGAGAAATAGGATTTAGAGATTGCCAAGATCGAGGGTCCAGGATCGCAGATACGGAACCAAAGTCAGAAATGCCCCAACGGACAGGACAGGTAGTGTAATTGGTGATCGGACGTGATCACAAACAAGTCCGCCTGGAGGCTGTAGATGTGACGTTTTGAGGGCAATCAATCCCAAAGCGGAGATGGCGCAAGGCAGGGTCGAGGCCGTCGAGGTTGCTGGGTGGTCCTAAGGGATTGGAATGCGAGGGTAGTTGGAGCGGCGAGCCGGTGAATGTCGTCGTAGACGGATTGCGGATGGTGACCTGTGCCAGAGGGCTTGGCGAAGGCCGGGCAGAGAAGAACAGAAGTAGGAGGCGGACGAAGGCGACGAGAGTTCGACGGTGCGCAGCCGGCCGTGAGTCTATCGGGAAGACAGGTGGATGTCTAGAGCGAAAGAGTGATTGGGTTTGGGCGAGAGGCAGTTTTGAATACAACAGTAGGAATGCGGACCTGGGGGATCCAAAGTGTAATAAAGGTCGAGACCCCAGTTATACTGTAGAGTAGGCTGTGGGCTGTGGAGGTGAAAGGGCGAGTGAGGGACCGTGGGCGTGGCGGGCGTATGAGCGGCGTTGGAGGAGCGCTAAAGTTCAGTCGAGGCGGCAGATCTGCTGGTTGGTTGGCTGGCTTGTTAGTTTGGTCTGGTCTGGTGGTATTGGGTTTTGGGGATCTTTGTCAAGAAAAGGAGGGGAAAGGAGCTTACAGTTGAAACAGGACAGGTGCCTGGTATGCTAATTGTGCCTATAGGAGTATCGTGTCCGAGATTCAGATCAATGGCAAAAAAAAAAAAAAAAAGAGAGTGCTCTGCGTGCGTCTCGATATCGATGTGAGTGACGAGTTATAAGGAAAAGGCCGATAACGTCGTGTCGTGTGTCGTCACCTGCGAAACAAAACTGTACACCAGACAAAGGAAGGCGATCAGAGCGGGCGATGAATGGGGCTGGGCCTGGGCTTGTCTTAAAGAGAAAGCTCCCGACGAGAATTTGCCTTTTTCCCCCCAATTCTCTCTTTTTGTCTTCACTTGGTCTGGGTTTTTTTTTTTCTCTCTCTGGAACAGCTTGGGCTACTAGTGAGAGATGAGGAGCCAGACGGAGACAGAAAACAACCCAGGGTGGAGAGGTTGATGTGGAGATGAAGAGGACAAGAAACTGAAAGAGGCCGGGATGGAAGGGAAGGGCGGATAGAGTCAGGGGGGTGTGCTTAGCAAGGACGACGTCAATAACGCCTGTACCAAGCGGAGGGAGCGAAACCAAACCAAACCAAACCAAACGATCGGGAGACCAAAGAATTACTGCAGAATTAGCACAGGGATCCCCCGTAATTGACGGAGAGAGCAAAGTGCTTCAGGTCTCATTCACTGAATGAGATTGTAAGAATCAATTCGGCCAATAGAAGCTGGAGTACGCGTAGAAACACAGAGTGTCTGAGGTACCGTCTCCTGTCTGTGTCTGTTACGGTTGCGACACCAGTCAAGTTACAGCGAAGAAAAAAACCGAGCCTGGCATGACGGGATCAACGAGAGCCAAACATATGACAGAGACAACCAGGGGCGGGGCCGGGGGCGACGAGACAGGCCACTCCAATTGGATGCGAGGGTAAAGGTACCCTTAGGTAAATGGAAGCCGACAAAGGTGAGGTGAGGTGGCGACGACGACGAAATGGAAGGTGCAAGGAAGGGCAGGGACCACTCAGCACTCACCAAAAGGCCATATTGGGCCCTGTCAGAAACCAATAGCGCCCCTTACAGCCCAAAGCCACTGTTGGACTTGGACTGCCCTCAGGCCTCCACTAGGACAATGGAGCTTCACTCACCTCATGTACCCCTGTTCGCATCGCATCGCATCGCATCGCCACGACTGGACGAATGCTGCTGACAAGGGTTACCTATCGTACCTACCTACCTATATGTACAGAATTGCCCAGTTGTCTACGACCAGGGTAAGGTATGTATATGTTTTCAGCCTGACTGTTCAAGCAAAGAAGGCTTTTAGAAGCATTTTCTTCTTCTTTTTCCTTCTCTACTCCTTCGCCTTGATCGTTGAACAGGGGTCCAGCTTAAATACATTCTCTTTGTTGCGTGGGGTAGGTAAGTAGGACCTAAGGTACCTACTGATGTATTAAGGTGTCTCCCAGTTATTCCAATTCTCTTCTTTCTATATATGGAATATCCTATTGTTCATCTTGGAACATTAGTAGACTGCACCGCCTCGTGACTGAGTTAGCACAGAGCAAGGCATCAAGATAAACTCTACGAGCCGTTGTGAAGTATGATCCAGAGAACCATGAATGGCCTAAAGCATCACAGCATCATCAAACTTTTGTCGGAGAAAGGCACATTCTAAGCAGCGTCGATAACCGACAACCTGCTAGACATGCCCCTTGATAACCTGACACACGTAAGGGAGTTAGGAAAAGTCCCCTGATTCAGACACGTGGCTGACTGAAGAGAGCATTGCTCATGAAAGCAAAAACAAGAGACACGAAGAAAAAAAAAACCCCCGACTCTTCTAACCCAAGTTACGGACAACGCCGAAGGCTACTTGAGCTGAGATCAGAATTATGTAAGTCGCGTGGGGACAGTGAGGCTCGAGCACGGGACGGAATGACTGAGTGTGGCAAATTAGTCGGCTGAGCGTGACGCAGTGGCACTAACAAGACGGATGGACGGGCCAAAGGGAGCAACGCACAAGACAATGCATGACTGACGGTGAAGTGCCGTGCCGTGTGCAATGCAATCAATGCAATGTAACGGGCGATGACCTGGCTCCTTGAGGGCGAGGCTTGACCATCATCGACAGCAACGCGGCTTGGTTCAAGCTCCACTGAGGAGATGCAAACGTAAACTTGCTGTCTTGATCATCCCATCCGTCAGATCAGACAGACACCCTAGACGCCCTCATATCGATATGTAGAATCACGCTAGAAGGTTAGGAAGGGCAGAATTGTGGCTAATGGTGGAGGCTCAATGGGGTCTGTCTGTCTGCCAAGTTTTGTTTGTTTGTTTGTTTGTCTGCCTGTTTCTTTCTTTATCATCTTTGCTCTCTGATCTCTTGGTGGTCTATTCTCGACCCTCACGTATTTATAGCTGTTGTCATCTCGATCGCAGTGGTCGATCATTCAGGTGAATTAGCTCTACCAGAACAGGGTGATAACAGAGGTAAACACAGCGCGACATAACACGCCATCGCAATGCACTTTTCATTATGCAATATCGGCGCGGGGATAATATGACGAGCCAATGGTGGCCGGTTTCCCCGCACGCTCTCACCCCAATTGCCCTTTGTGACGGAATAAAGGGATCGATTGATGGTTCTTATGAGAAGAATGTGTACCATTAAAGCTGGACAGTTCAAATGAATGAAATGTGGTGTGTTCATTCACTTCCTTCTCATGATCTTTCATTGCCCTTTGGATTCAAAGGCTCGATCCGAGGATCACCATGCAATAACGGGAGATTTACACCCCCAAGGTAAGTTAATTAGCCCTAGCCGTGAGTGATCAGTGATGTCCTCCAATCCAATCCAATCCAATCCAATGGATGGATGGATGAGTGGGCAACCAAAAACCAAGGCGGGATCGTCATCGACGGGGTCTAGCCTCTCGCTCTCTTGGGCTTGGCCTTGACCTGACTGCTTTGGGTAGCCGGCATCAACTTTTGCGTCACACATGCCTCTCAATATCAAGTTCGTGACGTTGGAAGGAGCTTATAATTAATCTGCAGTGCATGTATCGGATGCGTTGCATTGAATGTCTTGTTAATACCGAAAAAGTGGTGTGCAGATTGCGACAACCACAGCATTACTGTGCATATCTATCTGCCTGCTTTGCCTTGCCTCGAAAGTGTGTGATCAGTGACGAACAAAGCATCACCTATTGCATCTGATACCTGTAAGGGACCCTTCACATTACTGACGGTCTTCGTCTTTGCTAACTAAGTCGATGACCTCTTGGCAGCGGTCTACTGCCTTGTTATCAACCGCCGTCCCAAACAGACCTCTACTAATTTGGATCCTCCTCGAGCCCTCTCACAAGATCAATCAAATGCCGTCCTTGAGTACCAGGTGCCCCTCATGAGCCTCTAATTCAGTGGAGCGTCCCACTCTCAGAGCCCCTGCAACAGAGCGACGGCGCGAGAGACAAGGCCTTGCGACTGGGCCTTCGACCCTCAAATCCATCTTGGCTTTGACGCTAGACAGCGGTAGCTCGGCCGATCGCGATGATAACATCCTGCTATCCCTATTGGCAGCGTCAATAATTATACAGCACGGTGCGTAGAAAGGAAACTGGACTCCTCCAAGCTCCCGTCCCGTAGCACTCCAGGGACTCCTCTAAGGTAGGGAATATGGTTGTTTGTCAGTTTGTATTCACAGCCAATCTTACCGACCTTCGGAGATTTTAAAGAAGCTGGTGCCATCCTGCCCAGCCGCCCGGGTTTGCTACACACCGCACCACACGACTTCGAGCGTTTCTGATTACCACAGCGACATCTCGGTCGATCGTGCTGGATACATGGCACATTGTGATGGCATCAGTATGATTTGCTGGCCCCTGGTCATACTGGTCAAAGGGCGAAAGGTCGGTGAATGTTCCAACACGACCCTTGGATCCTTGACCAGGTAGGCCAGGTATTAACCTCCCCCTCATATTGGAGGCGGGGAGAGATGCCGAATCGCCTAAAAGAGCCGCAAAATGTGAGTTACTGGATTCATCACGGCTTTCCTTCTGCAGCAAGGTGACCAATTGATATTGCGCGATAGCTCAGGTCGAGAGAACAAACGCCATGAATAGCCGCGCTTAGGCGAACGATTGCGGCGTGAGATGGACTGAAGCTTCAAATCGAACAAGTATTAGCAATAGAATGCATCTAATCCTTGCAGCCCTTGTTCCAATTGCTTCTTTTTCAATCACTTTGTGTGTCATATTCTGAGGGGACCAGAGATGTCTCTGTTTTCAGTGATGACTGCAGATTAGGCAGTGAGTACAGACCCTGAACCATATTCGGATATCAAGGATTGACAATGGAGATATCGAGATGCACGATGTCGAATCGTGACCGTGCTATACCTGTTCTTTGATCAGATAGGTACCTAGACTCGAACTGCGGCATCGAGTCAATTTCAGGGCATCGGAATTTAATCTCAGCACACCCTGAGCTTCTTCTCTGAAGTATCATATCTCTTTACTGGACCGGCATTCATCAGTGGAGTTCTGACCCATCTAACAAAACATCTGACCACACCGTGGCGCCATATGATTGCGGAAATCGTCCTCAAGTCTAGGGTGAAAGGATCATCTCAGCAGGCCAACAAAGGTCGGTTGAGCCCTCAACGCAAGAGCAAACTGTGGTGGTTGATGGCTGGTTACGCATGCTGATGGACGACAGCATTGGCTGGCGATCATGATGACAGTGATTCACGCCCACATACTGACGCCAATTCTTGCGCAATAAGAAAGCTCCAGCTGTCTTGGCCGTAATTGGCCTTGGCCTTTAATGGGAGACATCTCTGAGGGGCAAGAATGTGGAGGCATCCCTTGGAATGGACCATGCCGTCATTCTGCTCATTCCCATCACCCAAACAGTTTTTTGCAGGTCTAACCTCGTTAGGGGCATGGCACAGGGCTGAGACTTAATTCTGCAAACGGACTGATACTGGGGAATCCTTGAGAAGGAAAACAGACACGATGCTGTATGTGTTTGTATTGTGTTGATACTCAAGTCTTGCCCCTATCATCACATTGCCTCTTGATGCTCGCCATAGTTAGTGATTCTCGGTATAGGTGGGCATAAAGGGGTACATTACCAAATCTCGGCTCAAGTTGAATTATCAACATACCTGTACATTTTAGACATGCCTTGGTGGTGTCAGTCATACTGGGGTGAGAACTTTGTGTAACTCTAAAGGGGCCGACTGACGATATGTTGCGGTAACTAACAGGAGAAAAGACCACATTTGTTTTAAATGCCCGGCAGCCGTCATCGACAATACACCAAAGTCAGCCACTTTACGAGTGGACATATCGACACTGA
This sequence comes from Fusarium oxysporum f. sp. lycopersici 4287, assembly GCF_000149955.1. NCBI lineage: Eukaryota > Fungi > Ascomycota > Sordariomycetes > Hypocreales > Nectriaceae > Fusarium > Fusarium oxysporum. The sequence continues at coordinate 1,085,970 of NC_030995.1, read as the reverse complement.
CAAGTGTTCTCGTAGGGATCAAACCCGAGTGCCTGCACTGCACTACGATTGTGCCCAATATTCCAGGCTGCCGAGATCGAGAACTATGGTGCAATGCTACATAATGTACGCCAGGGTTTCGGGTATTACAGGAAGCCATGTTTTACAGCACAGGACAGTACGGTGCACCATTTCTTTCAACGCTATTGTACTTTGTAGGTTGTGCTCAACAGCCATGGATGGATGGATCGAGGCCAATAAACAGGGCCCTGAACAAACGTCAGGTAATGGCGCAGAAGCACGGGCCATGCCAACGAGGGAAGTGACGGGCAGATTCATTAGGATGCCAACCGAATGAGGAGATGCTATGCTTCTCTTGGCTGGGCCTGAAGCTGTTTGTTGGTGGCTGTGGCTGGCCAAGCTGGCTTATTCTGGAAGCCTTCCCGTGGTGGAATCCTTCTAGAAACATTTTTTACTTCAGCTTCCGTTTTATTTCGTTCTGGAAGCCTTCCTAATTGGACCAAACGGCCCTGGGGTATCCGTTCACGTTTACACGAACCACACCACACCCACCCTTGCCCTGCTACTGTACCTTACTCTCTAGGTACCGCAGCCCTTGGATTGGCTGGAGTGGCCTAGAGTGTCACCACTCACCAACTCCAACCGGCCTCGCCGTGTCTCCATCTCTCACCACCAACGAAACACATCGCACCCGACCCGAGGAAGGGTTGGAAGCAGAGAAAAATTATTTGTCTTGCGTGTCGTATCAGATCCCCTACAAGCGCACGATCTCGTCGTCGCCCCGGCAGAGTTAGACCCAGATTCAGCCAATTCTGCAGCCTCCGCTCCCCTCCCTTCTCGGCGCGTTCCAGAAGACTTTTTTCGAAGCCCCAAAGCAAAGCTTTTATTGGAACCATCGATTTTCCTCAGAGTACTGTCTCTTGTCTCCGTCTCCAGTTTTGCAGCCAGACCATCCATGTCAGGAAGCCTCTGCCGCTACAACGGCCTGGAACTTGCTTGACACAGGCATCTCGCACCCAAGCTGGCGACATGAGTCGGGACCCTGGCTACGGGCATCAGAAGAGGATACCGTTTGGACGCCGTCGTCGCTTCGAGAGTCATATCGCACCGCATCACATTGCTGGCATACAGGCTAGACGCGGTGCGATGCCTTGCGATGCGATACGATGCGAAGGCCCCCCCACAGCGCGCGGCCCAGTAAGCGGACGACGCCGTCTATATTTGCGACATTTAATATGGTGCCGTATCCCTGGCGTCTCTAATTCTTTCCAAGATCGGTCCGCATCGGTAGAAGGATCGTGAAAGGAATCAACGATGACCATACGGACCAACTCCGTAGCCTACCTACACAGAGTCGCTACCGGTAGTTGTCGACGCGACGCGATACTCATAGGTATAATCTAACAGGCGGTAAAAGTTGACGAGGGTAACATCGTTTCGCACTGCCCCCATTGATAAAGCACACACTGTTTCATTCAGAGCAGACCCGCGCGCATGACAAACAAACAAACAGAACCCTTTTGCCTTCAGCTCGTTTCATTGTCGTCCAACAGTAGAACCGGCCATCGTCACTGAGTTGGGGCGTGGATATCAACGGGCCTATTTCTCGATCCGCCTCTTTCTGGTGCATTGCCTGTGGCAAAACCGCTTCCACATATCGAATAGTGCCCTGCGGCTGAGGACCCTGGATCACCACGCGCCTATTAGTGTCGGCATACCGTGGCCATGGATGCGATACCTTATTTCGAGTGGCCCGAAGTTCCTGAGCCAACCCAACAAGCACGCACGCCAGTCTGCAAACATTGGTCTTTCCTCGCTTTGCATGGGCATCGGATATGTTAAGGTTTTCGGGATTGGTGGAACGTCGAAGCCATCAGTTCTACTCTAACGCCCCTGGTAGACCCGGCCTTTCTTTGTCGGAATCTGTTTGCTACAGTCTTTCTAGAATCCCATTGCCAAGCTTTCCCAATGGTCTCCATGAGCCCTACGCGAACCACCAACAAATGCCAAGCCTTCTTTGACCTCTATTCCGCTATTGTGAACAAAGGGCGGCGGTTGGTCAGGTGCCAGTACTTTACACAGAATCCTTTCTGTTGGAACCAAGCTTTCTCTCTGACAGCATATTTGAGCCGTCCTCGTTTGAAGGACCATCAAGGTGGGCAGTGTGTTGGGGCTGTGGCTGAATGAAGGTTCTATTCTTCTTGGCCGTGTCCAAGCGTTTGGGTTTGTCCTGTCTTGCCTTTAGCCATACCGAGTTGAGCAAATCACCAAGTTTTGCTCCATTTGTCCTCCCAATCTAATCAATAATAGAAGCACCGGCTCAAGCGCTTACTGTTGACTCATGTTTGGGCCATGAGAAATTCCCCAGTTTGATCCAACTATTTCCTTGTCCAAGCGAACGGTTAGATGGTGACAGCGGAACTTGTCAATGGCCGACCTCGGCGTAATTGAAACGTAAGAGGGGACGAGACAAGAGCATAGGACAGGACACGACACGACTTTGATCCCAGTAGACCCGGAGGCCCACGCGTCGCCCACTTGGCCTGTGGTGTTGTGGGGGATGGCATCACAGACCCGTTGTTGCTGTTTTCTCTGAGGCTCGTTTACCCGAGCTCGCTCGCTTATGGCTGACAAGTTAGCAGCTGTACGTAAGAGAAAGCGGAATACAATGACACGCCGATGGTCCAGAAATCTGCGTGATCGTTGCCTTCGTTATTTGGTTCATGGCTTGCGCTTCTCTCTCGAGACTGCCCAAGAGCGCTCAGAACCCATCAGCTCCCGTCTCCTTGGGGTTGGGATTAATTACAAGCCACTCACAGCATGCCCCGGTTGCTATCCGTGGCAGACCAGAGGTTATGGCGGGGAAAGTTGCAATAACACGCAAATACAAACCTCGCGAGGAAAGGAGTCTAGAATGTTATTCATGTTTAAATTCTATGACACAATAATAAGAAACACCAAGTCTTATCATGGGCTAGGCACCTAATCCCGAGCATACTTGATGATGCAGAGCAGAGAAAATTAAGTATTGAGAATTGTATTTATGTATTTATTCATCCAGCACTGCGGCTGGGCTAGACCAACAGTCGTCCCTTCGTGGACCAAATAATAACTATAACTCCTACAATGAATGCAATGCAGTGGTATCTCACCCGAAACACTTTTCCCCGGTACTTTCCCCGGTACATTCTCTGCCTGAACGCCTTGTACAAAAAAGCCATGCCTGCCCCTTCCATAAGCCATAATAAAGTAGTCTGTATTTGATAAGTGTTATCCGATAGTGGTATTGGAATCCTAATAAACTCGCAGGTCAAAATCATTTGTAAACCCGCCGTTGAGAAGCATGCAGGCGATGCGAATACGTTGAGTGGGCATGTCGTCGGCAGTGTATGCCTCAATAGGACTAATGCCCAAGGAGAGGCACATAGCGTTGGTGATAGTATGAACACCGCAGTCATGGCCGTTGTTCTGTAGAGGAGCCTCGTGGAGAATGATCTTCCATTCATCCTCAATGAATCTCTCCTCCAAAATGTCTCGGATCCACGCCATGGCACGCGCGGTGTAAGAACGGTTGCCGCCTGCATTGATCGAGTCCATGTGGGCAACTGTTCGCTTGGAGGGACGAATGACGAGCAATGTCCAGTGGGAATGCTCGCAAATGGGTAAGAGAATGGTATCAATGTCGAGAAAGTTTCTTTTCTCGATGCCGTATCGGCGCAGTGTCCTCTGGGTATTGCCGGTGCCTTGATCTTGAAGGCGTTTGAAGAAGAATGAGCCCGGGGTCCAGATCTTGCGAGTGTTCCGCTTGACATCCTTAATGCCGGCAGCTGAGTTGATAGCTCGATCGAGCCAGACAAGAGACGCGTTGACAATTTCGTCATTTAGCCATTCAGTTGAGGACACGATCTTGGCAAAGTCGTGTTTTCGGAGATCAACACCCTCGGCAGACTTCGCAAGGCTTGTGGACGATGCAGCATTGAGTGTGTTCATTGCCCTTGTGTGCCATTCCGGTGAGACTGGTGCAACGAATGTCTGATTAGGCTCGCGAAGTCCTCCAGATCGAGCGAGGCGTTCCTCGCGCTCTTTCCGAGCCCTCTCCTCCGCCTCACGCTGCGCTGCCTCAGCAGCCAAACGAGCCTCTTCAGCAGCTTTTTGAGTGGCCTCTTCGACTTCATGGTCAATCCCGGCCTTTGAGTCGTCGCTGATCTGGAGATCGAAGGAAGGAAGCTCAAATATCTCTCTGATACGCGTATCAAAGTCACGTCCATCGTGCTCTTCTACGCGGCGACGGCGGAGACATTCAGCAACGCTAAAAGGATTGAATGTGGTATTCTTGGGTGGCTCCTCGGCGGGAACAGGTGGTACGTTGAGCCATCCACGGGTCCAATGAGGGCGTTGCTCCTGAAATGCTTGGGTTGGAGGAATGGCCTCTCCCGTTTCCTCGTCATAGTTAATCTGCTTGGGTACATCTAGACCCAGATGTGTTCTTGGTTTCGGACTGATGGTGTCGTCCGTAAAGCGTACAGCCTTGGGTCGACATGTTACGCGAAGACGCTTGGGCGTGACCTTTGACGGATGCTTTCGTCGATTCCGAAGAATAGATCGGAGAGTTCCGGTTTCATTTGAGGTAAGAGGAACCTTGGGAGCGAAGTCGGTGATGTATCGAGTTTTTAGGGCTTGATGTTCGTTGCTTTCCTCATAAAAGGTTTGGCGATAATCCGCGGGTGTTATCCGCTTGATCTTCTCATGAGCAAACCCAGCGAGAAGAAAGTCTGTTTTGTAGTAGTGAGGGCGAGTGACATCAGGGCGAGGGGACGATGGCACTGGCTCAGGTAGAGCAGCCTGAACGGCGGGTTTTGTAGCTGCTGCCTCAGTGAATGAAGCAGTCTGTTCATCAAGATTTTTATCGATTCGCTCCTTAAGCTCATCGAATTCAGGAAATGATCCTGGCAGTAAGAAACGCGTCTCGAGGTCAGTTCGTGGTGGGGTAGGGAACATGTCCTGTAGCTTGCCACGATACTCTTCAGAGTCAACGTAGCTTGGGGCGGGAAGGTTGCGAAGGATAGCCTTAATATCAAGCACAACTCGATCCAGGAATGCCTGTGAAACGTTCCAGTAATCTTCCCCACACTTCTTGAGAATATTGTTGCAAACAACAGGAAGCGCCGGACCGGATAGAAAGTGCTTAATCGATTCGAGGTGTGCGGCGAACTCTGCAGAAAGTCCGTAGTCAAGAACGGGAGGAACAAATTCGTTGCTGTCCCGAATTTTGACGATAACGCCGATTTCGTAGATTCTGTTCAAGTAGTCATAAATCCTCTGCAGTTGCAAAGTGAAGATATCGTAAAAGTCATGGTCGTGCGCCTCATAACGATTGTTGGCATCGACCATGTCAGCGCTAAGTGGTGCCAGGTCTTTGTTTGCTTCTTGTCGAGCTTTTTGCTCAAGGCATTCCCAGACTGTCATGAAGGACTTGGCGAAGTACTTATAGTCAGCCACCAATGTGGTAAGGCCATCTTGGTCGATCCAGCGGAGCCCAGCACTCTGACCAGGAGCGCATGTGTTGGAAGCCGCGTTGTCATCACAACTGGTGCTAATCTTGACACGCTTGTTGCTGACTTGGTTTTCACTCAAGTAAGAGCGACATTCAGCAATTTGATAGGACTGAGGTCGTACTAGTAACGAATTAGAACAGAAGGAACACAAGACTGTCAATGTTATGTGGAGGCTGAAACTTACAGATTCTGGTGATCGTCTCACCAATGCCTGTGAAGGCCGAATAGAGGCTAGATATCATCCTGGTGATAGATCTGGCGCCTGGTGTAATTCCGAGCATGCGGTTAGAGGTCTGTAGTATCAGGTCAGTAAGGGCAGGCATGCAAATAACAAGAGATGGGCTTACATGGGCCTGTTGGCCAGGTTCCTCGCTAGGAACAGTCTCTCCTTGGCGAAGAGTAACGATAGGGGTGGAAGTGTCAGTGACACCGATTTGTGCGGCAACAAGGTCGATCTCAGTATCTTCGGCGCGACGCTTGCGTGTCTGTATGCCATCGACAACAAGATTGGGGTCAGAGATAGAGGTAGTGGTAGTTTTGGGTGTGGGTGTGCTGGGGGCCTCGTCATTTGTGTTGACAGTTTCGGCCTTTGGTTTATGTCGGGGTTTTCGGTTGCTGTAAAGATTAAGATGGGGAGGAGACTCTGTGGCAATGAATCTTTTGTGAAGAACGGGATCTTGAAAAATCTCGCGGCGCGGAAGTGGTGAGTCAATCAAAAGACGCGCAGTAGGTCGCCTGATCTGCCTGGGAGGAGTAACAAACTCAACCTTTGGCGAAGGCAGGGAGACTTGAACCTGGGTAGTTGCTTTAGCCTTGGAGGCAATCTGCAGCTGCTGTCGCTCCCGTCGCCTTTCGGCAGCTTCCACGAGATGCGAAGGCACGGGGCTTCCATTTTGATTAGCGGACTGGTGGACCGAAATGCGCGATTGAAGCGAGAAAGACATGATGAGCGAAATGTTGGGTTTGAAGTGAAAATTAGAAAGTGCAATGTGGAACTTGGACCAGCTGAAGCAGTCGCGTTCGTGAAAGAAGAAAAGTGAAGTGAAGTGAAAGATAAGGTGAAGTGTAGTTGAAGTGAAGTGGAATGAAGTTATCGTGATCCAGCTGGAAAACGAGAAAAGAAGTAAAACAGTCGACAGGGAAATGCGATGTCAACAAAGCAACCCGAGCTGCCAGCAACGTGCTATTGGTGTTGTATTGTATCGCAGTGACAATGAAGCAGAAGCAAACCGTGGTGCAGGTGCCAGCAAGTGTCAAGCAGTGTCAAGTGTTGAATGTCAAGTGTAAAGTACGAGCGGTGAATCGAAAGTGAAATCGGGAGGCTGCGAAGCCAATGCGAAATTGTTCTTACAAGAATAGAAGTTACGAACGAGTCAAAATGAAGCTGATCGAAGCTGCAGTTGATGTTGATGGTTGAGAGAAGAAAGGAGGAGGGTTCGAGTCGAATAGTCGAGTTCGGTTTTTACCACGCCAGATCACTCGAGCTCGGGCCCAAGACGCGTGAGCGCGACAACAGTGGCGTCGCGTCGTGTTGCTACAGCCACTTCCCAATTAGTTCTCCTTTATCCAAATCGTTCCGGTGATGCCATCACGACCACGCAAGCCCGTAGGGGATGATGTCGCTGTGGAAGGTTACCTACAGTGGTCAGTTGAAAGACGTGAAGTCTTTCAGCCTCTCAGGACATGCAGGTGGAGGTCAGTGCGCCCGCACTGACAGGTCAGGTGGGGCTACGCGTGACGTCGCCGCAATTGGTCAAATTTACGTAGTTAATTGGATGACCTCAGGAGCCCAATTATTTAAACTAGCATGATCAAAACGAGAGTAATGGATGCTGCTGTTATCTGATTTGGGTCTTCTGAGCACGCGAGGGTAGGAGTGAGACGTTTGGAGAGATCTCGGTTGATCGATCCTGAGACTTTGTACAACTACCTTGCCTTTCGTAGGTAATTTACCAACTTAGATAAGACCATGCACCTAAAAAAAAAAAAAAAAAAAAAAAAAACCTAGGACAAAGACCCCTTGTTCTATCCGTCAAGTTATGAATCTACTCCTGGTAGGTTAGTAGTAAATGGTTCTCAGAATAGGTAGGCTCAAGCAAAGAACTCTCTAGGACAAAGATCATAGTAAATCAATGCTAACTTTTGTCGACACAATTGTTCCCTAAAAGCAGAGCTCTCGATGACTCACCCCCATGTCTGAGGATATCGGATTTTGTTGGCGTCTACGGATATGCAATGGCATGGTTCGCTATTAATTTGCTGAGCTTCTGGTAGAGACACATGACCACTTCTCAATCGCTTCGCCGAGAGATTCTTTCCTTTGTATACTTATGCAGTAACTTCAATTGTAAGATGATCTAAACACCATATGTACATTCGCTAAAGCCATCATTTACATCAAATCAGCGCGTCTCGACAACCTTTTGGCTCAACAGTCTTCATCCCCTCAGTGCTGTACCTACAGCTGCGCCAAAGTAGGTCCCAACTTCTTTGTGCAAAAAGTCGAGAAATACTCGTTCAAAGCATCCACCGTTCCGCTACCTTCGACAAGACTGACCACAATTGCTACGTATCCATCAGGTCTGACAACGACCACTCCGCCAAGCTCTTCATCAAGACCCATTTTGGCATGGGCTACAGCCTTCGCCTGAGGGAATCGTGCATCGGATCGGTCATCAGCGTAAACGTGGTCCCTATATCGGGCAAGCACCCCGGGCACGTCGCGAGAGATTTCGATTTCAGGTCTCTTGGACGAAAAAATCGTGGAGATGGTGAAGAATCGGCTGTGTGGGAGGTGCTTCTCGTGGTGTGAGACCTTGTCGAGATCGGACCGCTGATAAGCTGCGTAGAATGATCGCTGGCTACCGAGGTGATTGGCGAAATCTTTCAAAGCCTGGCGGGTCTTTGATGGGACACCTGCAAAGACAAACAATCGGAACGCGCCGTTCAAGGGAACTTCCTGTTCCAAATGCACAACGTTGGCGTCAACTACTCTCGTCACATTCGAGTTGATAAAAAGGCGGCCGGTTCGTAGCTTGGTCCCCTTGGGGTGAATCAGTGGGGATTGTGCACTATGTTCTGGCGACCAGTTGAAGACGTTGGGCTTGTAGTAAACACCGTATCCGCTGGTAAACTCGCACGACTCCTTGAAAGCATTGATGAACTCGTTATCTTGAACATCGTTCTTGCCATGGTTGGCTGATGCAGCCTGGACTTCAGCAGCCGCGGGTGGTCGCTGAGAGAAAAGCTTCGCATATCGGTTGTCAAAATCGAGGAGAGACTCAGCGACATGCTTGCGTTCCGTCTCGTATGTCTTGAGGACTTCCCTGCTGGCGAAGCCGGATTCAACGGCGTGGATCTTCCAAGCAAGGTTCTGGGCGTCAAGGAATGCTGTGTTCATTCCCTGTCCGGCCTTGGGCTGTGGGTGTGTCAGCGCGTGGTGATAATTGGAGCACGGGAGGACTTACACTATGTGTATGGCAAGCATCTCCACCAAGGAAGACTCGCTGGTCCAGTGTGTATCGTTCTGAAATGCCTTGTCCGATAGGATAGACAGAATACCACTCGACGCGCTCCCACTCAATAGAGTAAGGCTGCAAGATCTTCTTGGCCGATTCTTGCACTTGCTCCTCGGTGGCTGTTCGTCTGGGATTCCAATCGGGATCTGTAGAGGATGCAATTTGGATGTAAAGACGGACCATGTTATCCTCTCGCGGAATGACCATAATGGAGCCGTGCTCACTATGGATGGTACATTTCATCTGAGCGTCGTCAGTAAACCATGACATAGGCCTTGTTGAGAAGCTCAGCTTACCTTGATATCAGGGAAGTCGGTTTTCACGACACCGTCCATGACACCCCAAACATGGGCGATGGGATCCTTGTGGTGAACGGCAATGCCAAGCTGGTTGCGGATAAATGACCTTGCACCCTCGCCACCAAACAAATACTTGGCGTGAATGGTCTCCTGGGCAGTGCCATCGACATGCTCCAATTCGACAGTGACAGGGTATTCGGGGTTAGACTTCTCATCGGATGTAAAGCCCTTGATTGTCCATGGCCGTTGAACCTGAGCTCCATTCTTCTCGAGGTCGGAGATAAAGACACGTTCGATCAGGCCTTGATGCAACAAGGTTGTGAAAGGGTATCGAGCATCGATAAAGTCAGGGCAGCTGGCCCATGTTCCAGTCCGGGCGATACCCTTTCCTGACGAAGCTGGGTCCCAGAATGCAACTTCGTAGACGCGAGCTGGGTGATAAGCCATGATTGCTGACTTTAGGCCCATGTTGCGAAGAAGGTCCAGAGAGCGTGGCTGAATGCCGTCGGCTCGACCGGTAGGGGTCGGCTCAGCTCTGTTATCGATATGCTTGATCTTGTAGCCCCAGCGAGCAAGGCATGTTGCGAGCATGAGGCCAACCGGGCCAGCTCCAACAATGACTAGCAGAATTGATGTTAGAATTCAATTGGTTGGTATAGCCAACAGCTTTAGACTCACCAATGTCATAGTATGGGGAGCGATCGGACTGTGATTGAGACATGATGTAGAAGAGGAAGAGGCGTGGTTTGGTTAGGTATCTACTGATGTGATCAATCTGAGGAAACAAGAGGCAGAGTTGATGGGGGGTCGCATATTATATGCTAAATGCGATAGGCATGATATCTAGAGATGCCGGGGGTCTGGCCGGACACGCAGTAAGCAGAAGTCTGGTGCGACTCAGACCCGAGGGGAATTGACGGCATCAGACTTCGGTACGGGATGTGGAGTGCATATCTGCTGTATGGCGCATTGTTTTTAGATAGAGATTCTGGCCGAAATGTTCTAGCCAACGGGAAATATCCGCTTCGTGGTTTGGCGAGACGAATAATCACTTGTCGTCATGGGGTCCAACTGTCTTGAGTGTGGGGTTTCTGGGGCAAAGAGGAGAGCAGGGAATCGAGACTGCCTATTTGGGAAATCGGGAGTTGATTTCGGGAAGCCGCAACCGGGTCCGGCTTTTGTCTCGGTTGCAGGGGCGCCGGGTGATGATGAAACCTGTTAGGGTTGGGCTATGAGATACTGCCAGGTCTTAACGTATCTTAACTACACCAGTGGATTGGGTCGCACTGCAGCGCGCCCGGGAGTGGGCCCTTCGAATGCCGGGCAGTAGGCCGAGATCTCATTTCTCCAAGATCCAGTCCTGTCTGACAATGAATGGTCTGGCGTTAGTAATTGACTGGGATTATGTTGAATGAGGACGAGAAGGTCCTGGTCCTGTTTCCAATTTACGGTGTGTAAGAAATTCCGCTCGCCATATTGGATTGGAAGATTTACTGTTTTACTGTGAATGATTCTCTCTATACAATAGGTAACCTTCAATGAGTGAATCAATGAGAAGGAGTAGCCCCATTGACTTGATTGTCTCCATGCCGGAAAGCCCACCGACCTAGGTGACACCACCTTAGATATAGAATTGCTTTCCATTGCCTCAACGAACCATTTTCTGAGCTTTACCCAAGGTATATATATGACTACCCTAGAGCCAAATGTAGAAGAACTCTGCCTTTGAACTTCCCTGTCGTGTGTCAAGTGCTGAGTATTCGAAAATGGAAGTCGCTATTCTTTCAATAGCCTCAGGCGATGTGTGCATCACGAGTGTCGTTGCACTGGAAGTACAAGCTCAAGATGTCCCTTCCGCTACGTTGGGGACACCTTCATCTTGTGCTCTTACTCATACAACAACCAGAAAAGTTCATATATTGAATGCCCAAACGCGATATATATCGTGAACAACTACCTTGCGAAGCTTGTATGCTGCTATTCAGACTTAAACGAACGATTATTCAAGACCAGGTGATATGGGAATGGACGATACCACACAGTTTTCTGCGTATCTCGCAAGAGACCGGTCCGTGAACATCACAGATATCTTTGACGAAGAGAGTCAGTGTAGGCATGAGATAAACTCAGAACATTGACTAACAGACACCTCACAGAATGCCGCAACGTTCTTGTGAGATATTGCGCCCATATACCTCGCAACTACCAGTACCGTGATGGAATCCGGCTTGTCAGATGCCCACACAACGACAAAGAATGCTTTCTGACGTGGTTTAGGTCTTCCTAGTATTACGAGACCACCTTGGCGATGAGTTCCTTGGGTACGCAGGAGGTGTACTCTATGAGATGATTGAAGTCGACTGCCATCATTCGGATGACCCAGGTGCAGCATTTCAGCGTTGGAGACATGATCACCTGAACAGACATGTGTGAAAGCCCTCACTTGGACTCATGGCAACCATTAGTTCTGACAAAAGGAGCAGACTGATCTCGAACTCCCTCATGTCCCGCACCTCACAACTGTTACGTCCAATATTATACCGACAACTGCCCTGATACAGTGGAGGAAAAGCCACCCTCAAAGATATCGCACTCGACTTTCAGACTACTCACCTATAATAGCAAGGTCATCTCTTTACCCAAGCGGTATCGGTATACGAAAGAACTGGATAATAGAACATACGATGTATGTTTCATCTCGTGACGGGGGTACCCGTGCGTTTCATCAGCTCAAGGCCAGAGAGTTTCACGAGATGCAATGGAATGAGAATATGATTCATAAGGGCAGACTGGTCGGTGAAAAGTCAATTGACCTCGACGAATTACCAAAAAGGATAATCACGGAAAAGTCTCAGGTACAGATTGAGCGCACTCATTACCGTCGATCACTAAGCTCCAAAATCATCAGTTCGGAGAAGTTGACTCACATTATACATATGTTCCGCGCGACGGACAAGGGAAACGGAAAGAAAGAGAATCAAAAGCCTGCACTGGTCCAAGATGATCACTCCATAATTCTGACCCACGACGCATTCAGACAGCAGTTCGATGCTCATGTTAGGGAATGCGAAATACCCAACGCCAACTTTGCGAGGAAGTTTGGGTTGTTCACCAGAGATAGGCCGCTTCCACCTTTCATCAGAGAACTACCAGTCGCCGAAGATAAAGCAATGGATATGGTAACTGCCCCGCCAACGAAAGGGGTATTGTACTCCTGGAGGTTCCACGGCCCTTTCACGCCTCAGCTTTGGTTCGACAGTGGCATTGATTACAGATGGAAACACACCTCTCATTAGTTACAAATGATGCTCCAGGCCGTGTTGCAGGGTATATTACATTGTGACAAGCAGATGATGCGAGCATCTCAAACAAGCCTTGCTGGGGACTTCTAGATCAATTCGACAGCAAGGTAGCATATGTGAGACTGCAATGAAGCGGTACCGAACTCCCAAAGTCGCGTCAGAGGCTCGCTAGTGTTGGCTTATCGTTGACACTTGTTGCCAGCTGACAACAATTCAGCACCCAAATTTTCGACTGGACCAACCGGAGTCTCTGATTCATTCATTAATTCACCTATTGCCGGCAACCTTGCTTGTTTTTGGTTTCTGGCTTTCGTCTAAGTACTTTGCCTGAACCTCGGTGGTGATATGTCACCATCATCCTGTATCACTCGGAGCTACTGTCAAGTGGCTACTGAGATTCGAGGTTCTGGACTCGATGCAACAAGACAGTTCGAATAGAGGGCGCTACTCTGACCCTTCAGCATCTATATTGACGCCTTTGAGAGGAGATTTCCGGGATATCTCGCCAGGATTCGAGTCGCGAGCGCGTTCGCTATCTCCGCGCAAGCGCCTTGTCAAACAACCGCTTCATATTCGCATGAACTTGACTGAGAGCCAAGTTGACAAGATTACGGACGCGTATGTCATATGTTTCTATTTATCGCTATTTCTAACTAATAATTCTGAAGTTTCAGTCATCAAGTCGATAAGAGCCCAACGAAGGCTGCTAAGTTCAAGAAAAAGCCTACGATGACCACTCCAAGAACGACTCCAAGGTCAACACCACGAAAGAACAAACCAAGACTTCTACAGCATGAGAATTCATACGGTTGGACTACTAGAGAAGATGGTCCCTCTGATGTGAATTCTCCAACCTTTTCGGAGCTTATGCCCGGTCGCCATTCGGGCTCTTCCAAGGACTTGTTCTCTGCCAGTTTAGCACAACGTCGACATATCAACCCGCCTTCCCCGTTGCAGCTTGGGACTCTTCGTCGTATTGGGACAGTGCCTCGACCAGCTGAGATGGAAGAGATTCCCGATGCAGTCTCTCCTTTAGGGCAGGGAAGCTTTGAGCGTGAGCCGGTCTTTGACGATGATGCCTCTTCGGTCTACTCCCCTCAACAAACTGCCCGCCCATCACCTCTTCGCCTCAGCCACGTCAGGTCACAATCCAAATTCGATGGTGCTGGAGAGGGTTCATTCCAAGAGTGGAAGAGGAGCCATGATTCCTCCATGATCAGGGAGTCGGTAAGCCATCCAGAGGATCTGGTCAATAGGCCTCGACGCTCGAAAAGCTCTGCCGATGGATTGAGACAGGCCCGAGCCATCGCAGTACACTCTCCACCGATCCCACAAGTCGTAACAGTGGGCTTTAATAACAGCAACTATCATCGCACTGTTCAAGATACTCCCGTATTCTCACCACTGCAGTTCTATTTCAGGGGAACAGACTACCCAAGCTCCAAGAAGGGCGAAAAAACAATGATTGGGGATAACGGATGGCTCGAACGCCCTAACGGCGGCTCTGATCAAAGCTCAAAGACGCCCCAGAAGAAGACCGGAATTTTGGACAACATCAAGAAACTCGCAAAAGACATGGTATGTTGGGGAAATACAGCGTCAGATGTTTGTACTAACTTAACCGCAGACGGAGCTTCATCATACCTCTCGTCGGGCCCAGCCCGCAATCCGGTCTCGCCCGACATCACAAGTCGCCATCTCACTAAATGCCAGAGAGCAAAGCCTCATCTACTGCGAACTGGAGTTCAACCTTAGCACTGCATTGAATGACTATATTACGGTGCAACTGGACAAGGGTCGGCTTGTGCCTGACAAGCTCAAGAAGGTAGCAGATACGTGGCATAACAAGGGCCGACCCAAGGTTGTTGGTTTTCGCTACGACCTGGAGACGCAGCTTGAACTTATCAACCTCCATGTCGACGATTTTCGCTTCTATGGCCGCCGACAAGCCGATCCTGTTGAGATTGGCGGGCTCCTGCACGCCATGAAGGTCAATGCCAGAGCAATGTGCGTCCGGACACTTTGCCAGCCAGATTCTGTGATTGCGAAGCAGTTAGTTGACACCCAGTCAACCTTTAAAATGCTTGATGTCCCAGACTATCAGCAGCGCGCGCTTGCTGACATAGCTCAGTTCTTCAAGGTGATCGTGGAGCGAGAGCAGGATGCTCGAGAACACACTGGAGGCAATGGCAGGGACTCCAACAACCGGGGCGAGCGACGGTGGACAACGGTTCAGGGAGGGATATGATTGATTGGCTTGTTACTGGTGACGGGTCATGCTTTTGGTCTCGTTGCTTTCGATCGAGTTGAATTGGTTGGACAGCACGTCATCATCGAGCTGAACAGCTGCAAACAGGACAGGTGATTCAGCTGCGATGATCGTTATCATGGTGTGTGAATACATTGTAAATTCGATACCAGGAGCAGCCCGAGAATGTGTCAAAAGGACTCTCATAGGTACACGAAACCAATACATGACACCGTAAGCATTTTAGAAACAGAACTGTATCAACTATGTAAATATCCAAGAGGCGTCAAGTCATGTCTCGTGAGATCTCCAAAAGTTAACATCCAGACTGATGGTTCAGCCTGTGGTAATAAAAAACAATTCTAGTACCGCTCGCAGTTTTTAAACGTCACTCAACATAAGCCAAGAGAGGAAGAAAACAAGAAGAAAACAAGGGAAATAAATACTGTCGTGAGATGTCATAATGAAGTAGTAATAGGCTGTCGAGGGGTAAAAAGACAGGTCGACTATTGGCGATAGCGGTAGTTGTCCTCGCTTCTACGTCGCCTGGGTTCTCGATCTTCGTATCGCGGATCATCGTAGACGAAGTCATAATCATCATCATCGTTTTGGGGTAGGGCCCTGCCGCGATCATACCGGTCACGATCACGATCGCGGCGGTCGTCCTCTCTATCACGGTCACTGGATCTCCGTTGCTCGTAGCGGGGCATCTCCTGCTCGCGCACGTAGCTACGCTCACGCTCCCAGTCGAGTTGGCGTCGTCGGTCTCGCTCCCTCGAATCCTCAACCCTATTGGCGAGAGCATTGGCTCCTAGGCCACCAGCGACGGCGCCGAGAATGGTGGAAACGAGACGAGTGCGGTCCTCATTCTCGTCTTCATAACCTCGGGTCTTGTGCTTGCGGCGTGTTGCAGCTTCAGTCGCCTCGCGAGCTACAAGACCGCCAACGACAGCGCCTAAAATACCGGCGCCGATGCCGCCGGCGGAATGAGAGAAGTTCTCATCAACGACATTCCGAGCGCGGGTGATGGGACTTTGTGAGCGGTTTCGCGAGCTCCGTCTGTCATCATAATCCTCGTCATCTGACGGAGGACGGGAACGAGAGCGGCTGCGCCGGACCATGGTGGTGTTTGGTGGGACAGATCGTGGGCGGTTCTGTGACTCGGGAGGCTCGAGGGTCATGCGCTCCCGCGGAGGAGGAGGCATGCCGCCGTAGTAAGGGTCATCAAGACGGGAGGTTGAGGCATAAGGAGGAGCGCCAGGAGGGGGGGGAGGAGGAGGGCCTTGTTGCTGAGACCCGGGCACGCCGGAGTAGTTGTCGGGAGAAAAGTCGCGTCGGCGACGAGAGTACTCTTCGTACTCGTAGTAGTCTTTTGACATTGTATGGGGAATTCTACAAGTAAGTGTAAAGCGACGCAGAGCGAGACGGTTGGTTCTGGTGTAAGGTAGGCGAGGAGGGGAAGTAGGAAGCTTATGTGGCTGGACAAAAGTGAAGAGGCACCCGAACTCAGCGGGTGGACGTCAGCCTTATGAGGACAAATGCAGGCAGGCCCTGTAGCTGCGAGGTAGACTAAGGCAAAGTAGCTGAGTTATAAGAGCCGAAGTGGTGAGTGGCGCAGCAGCAGCTGGCCTAATGTTTGGGGATGTAAGTGGTGTTACCGAAGGAGATAGAGCAAAGGTTCTGTGTCTACCTAAGTTACTACCTATCTATTGATCACACAGCTGACGATGACGAGCCTCGTCAAGCTGCATGAGACAGACCACGAGACGGCGTTTATAGGACTGCCTGGTACAAGGCGCATCGTTCGTTGGGCATTTCCACGTCGTATTTTAAGCCGCCTCCCGTTCAACTGGCACTGGTAAAGTACCTAAGTAGCTGAACTGAACTGGAGAGGAAGAGAGTGGAGGGCTCGCACAAGCCGATGACGTTGTAAGAGACCCCGCGTGTGGCGTAGCATGCATCTCATTGTTACACAGCCTCATTTCAACGTAACAATTCAACACGTGCATGGGTACCTATGAAGAATTCTCCGAGATTCTCTTTTCTCTTTAACCGTCTCTCTATCACTCGAACTTTGGCCGTGGGAGTTGATATCAAACCTTGGCGACGATCCGGGGATATCAGACCCCAGATGATAGAGCCAATCATATCCAATAAACTTCAACTGCTTGAAGGGAGGTCGAGTTAAACTTGACCCGTTTTTATTTGCCATGGAAGTCACAAGTCGGAGCATAGTGCACTACCTCATCACAATTATCTATCCTCTGGAATTGAGAGTCTTGCTTGTGATGAGTTTTGGTGTCTTGTCTTACAAAACACTGCAGTACAAAATGCCCGAGTATCACCACAGATAATGAACAGAAATGGTGTCCGCTGATGTTACTGTGTGGTCGGCTTGAAAATGAATCACAAGATGGTGTTAGACTTAAACTCAGGCTCAGACATACAGTACGTTTCGGGTTACCGTCCCGTTATCCCGCCCGGTTCTCAACACCTCATTAGGTAGTCTAGGTAATTGAACAAAGTTGATATTGGATGCTCAACTGGCCAAATAAATTATGGATCTCTCAGTGGTTGTTGCTAGGTACTGTACCCGAACGGTTGCGGTGAATGTATTATTCATTCTAGCGAGAAATTTACCCGACCTTGCATATATAGATAGTACCGTTGGATCCAATGGTCTTGTATGAAAAGACTTCATATCTCTTCCAACGTATTTATGCTACAAAATCAATTACGATCAACATTCAAACCTATTATTGATCCTTCAATGAACTCGAAATCTTGCCAGATAGAGCAAACTCAACAACAGAATCATGACGAGTTAGAAGAGAAGTTGGGCTCTGTGGAGGCCGTGCAGCAGCCCGAAACGAACGACAGCGGAGAGTCGATCGATGAACTTGAGCATTGGAACAGCCCTCGAATAAACTCGTATCGTTACTATGCCACCAATTTCTCATTTCTCATTATGGGTATGAATGATGCATCTCCAGGGGTAAGTTACTGCCTACCTTCGTCAAGCCTAGAGCTTCATTGGCTGACTACTACAGGCTCTACTGCCATACGTGCGTGTATTCAGCTGAATCGCCTACTAGGTACCCTCTTCTAATGTGATCAGATTGAAACATATTATGGCATCAACTACACCACCGTCTCCACTCTCTTTCTTGTACCTGTAGCTGGTTATGTAGTCGCTGCACTCACCAATAACTGGATACACTACACCCTAGGCCAACGAGGCGTTGCAGTTCTTGGGCCTCTCTGTCGTCTCATCGCCTACATTCCCGTGGCACTTCACCCTCCATTTCCAGCGCTACCCTGCGTAATGCTGTTTACTGGTTTCGGTAACGGTATCCAAGATAGTGGCTACAATGCCTGGATCGGTAACATGCACAGAGCCAACGAGCTCTTGGGTTTCCTCCACGGCGCCTATGGCCTCGGTGGCACCATTGGCCCTCTGATTGCGTCTGCCATGGTAACTGAGGGGAAATTGAACTGGTACACCTTCTACTACATCATGATAGGACTTACTGTGGTTGAACTTGTTGTTGGAACAGCCGCATTCCGGGATGCAACCGGCCAAGTGTATCGACAGCGAGTTCGCTACGACGAAGCTAAAGACCGTGCAACAACACGCATGGCACTCAAGAAACCCATCACCTGGATAGTTGCCGTCTTTCTCCTGGGATACGTCGCGACTGAGGTCAGCTTGGGGGGTTGGATTGTCACTTTCATGCTTCGAGTACGACATGCCAAACCTTTCCTTGCTGGCTTGACAGTTACGCTGTTCTGGCTCGGGCTGACATTGGGTCGAGTTGTTTTGGGCTTCGTCACAGAGAGGACTGGTGAGAAGACGGCCATCATGGTCTATCTCATGCTCTCCATGGGGTTGGAACTGCTGTACTGGCTTGTCCCCAACTTCGTCGCCTCTGTCATCTTCGTCATGCTTCTTGGATTCTTCCTGGGGCCTCTGTTCCCTGCTGCCATGGTTGCTGCAACCAAGTTACTCCCAGCTGATTATCACGTCAGTGCCATTGGGTTCGCGGCTGCGGTCGGAGGAGGTGGTGCAGCTGTGGGACCATTCGCGGTTGGTGCAATTGCGCAAAAGACACTTAGTGAAAGGAAAGGCTATAATCCTTCTAAGCTAGCTACGGAAAGAGAGGACTATTTATAATAGTCCTCAGTCATTCACCTATCAAGATTGCCTATAGCTGCCTAACCAGGCTTCCTGCATATAGGCATCTAAGGCAAACAGCAAATACATACAAACAAGGGCATCAGTTATCCAACAAAGACCGGAGTTCAGGTTCTACAGCCTATAATAGTCGGACTCCTTGGTGCTATCACTCTGATATGGCTTCTCCTCCCAGGAGGGTTCAGAAAGGGAGGTCTCGGGAGAGCAAGGGAGCAGAATCTGAGGCCTGGAGGTGATGTGAAGGAGGCTTGGTTATGGTTTAAGTCGAAGGTGGTTTAGATGTTGTAAATATAGCCATATACATATCTGTCATTTTGTAAAAATTGACGCGGTAATTATTTGCTTCTTTTATGCGGCTTGTTTATCGTAGGTTAGAGGTGAGTTTAGATCCATGTAAGCTTAGTACGTCACTGACTCAATGGAGGGGTTCTCGCTACTTATCTTATCACTCAACCCCATCCCATTGTGAACTTTTGACCTAAGGAGGGGAAATACTCAAATGAACTGTTAAACTTCACCACCTCGACTCTTTCTTGGTTATTACCTAAACAGCCCAATCCAGCTGGCGACACTCCCATACATTAAAATCTCCATAGATCGCCGTCAATCGCTCAATTATCGTCCTCTCGCCTTCGCGGCTTCGTTCATCATGGCGCCGACTTCGGCCTCCATCACTGCCCTCGCGCCCCTCAAACCTGACCTTCACGAACGTGCCTGGGCCTCGGTTCCTCACCCGACTCTTCCTCTAATCGCAACCGCTCACGGAAAGGCCGTCACTGTGTTCTCTCTCTCGACTGCTTCGGCCCACAGCGTCCTTACCGGAGGCCACACCCGCTCCGTCCGCTCCATCGCATGGGAAGCCACATCTGTGCTGAGGTAACATATGTTTCGTCTCTAGTTATATTTGACTCAACAGCTTGTTATATGG
>NC_030995.1:1043768-1065825 GCF_000149955.1 Fusarium oxysporum f. sp. lycopersici 4287 | reverse complement strand
ATAATGATGATAGCGACGATGATGTCGATGCTACAGCAAGGAGTGGGAGTTTACGCTTGTGCTCGAGGGTCACGACTCGGAGATCAAGTCTTGCGCCTTCAGCCCCTCGGGTTCTTATCTAGCTACGTGCTCGCGCGACAAGTCAGTCTGGATATGGGAGGATATCGGCGCATCTGAGGAAGACGACGAGTGGGAGACTATCGCTGTGCTTAACGAACACGAGGGCGATGTCAAGGCTGTTGCTTGGTGTCCCGACGTCCCTGGCCGCAACGCTCGACGCAGCTACTCAGCCGACGTGCTCGCCAGCGCAAGTTACGACAATACAGTGCGCATCTGGCGAGAAGATGGTGATGCAGAATGGGTTTGTGTTGCTGTTCTTGAGGGTCACGAGGGCACTGTCTGGGGGCTTCAATGGGAGCCACGACCCCGGGATGGAGATCGCTTCCCGCGACTCTTGACATTTTCTGCCGATAACACTATCAGGGTATGGACGTTGAAGCAGGACGATGAGGCGGAGGAGAATAGTACGGGAGGTGGTGCCGGTGCTCTTGGTGGTATCCCCAATACGATGCGGAGATCGCTACGAGAAGAGTGGACATGCACATCTGTCTTACCCAAGGTGCATACCCGCGATATCTACTCTGTGACATGGAGTGCACAGACAGGACTCGTAGCGAGTACTGGCAGCGATGGGATCGTTGCGCTATACGCCGAGGACTCGGAGCAACATGTCACGACAACCGACAGCCAAGACCAAACCATGGGTAACACCGAGGAGAGCAAGCAACAGCAGACGAGTTGGAGACTCCTAACTTCGCAACCCGGAGCTCATGGACCCTTCGAGGTTAATCATATTAGCTGGTGCCGGAGATACGATGCCGCCTCGGAGCGGCGCGGGGAAGAGGAGATGCTAGTTACAACGGGCGATGACGGGATCGTACGGCCGTGGCAGGTTGAGATGGACGCGCCAAGGTAGCATTGCATCTTGTTGAGATAATAAATACAACCGAAAATAGACTCACTCACTTATACTTTGAACCAAATGTGAATATCAATAGGTTAGATAGATGTATCGTCTACGCAATGCCAGATGTAGAAAATGAAACGACCCGTCAGGTGCTCTGAACACTTAAACAATAAAAAGAAATCATGCTATGTCGTTCCCAAGCCCATGCCAATGTAGGGCAAAAGTGTCCTTCGTCTAGGAGGGTATGATACAAGTGGTTTACATAAGAAGCTCAGTTGCTCCCCAGATCCAGCGGCTTTTATAAACTTCTTCCCTCCCAAACGATTAGTGGCCATGCAATTACCATACCATACTATCCATATTGTAATCCCCCATTAAACCTGTTCCTTCAGTTTTCATCCGCTTACTCGCCCTTGAGCTTGTCCTGTTTAACAGTGAAAGCCATCTCGAGGAGTTCGCGCTCCTCCTTCATGTGAACCTGCTTGAGACCAGTGGCGACGGAAGCACTAGGGTTTCGGCCAGCGTACATGACGTGCTTGCGGGTGTGGTGCTCAGTGTTGTTGAGCAGAGTCTCGATACGGGGCTGAGTGAAGCTCCAGGCACCGGCGTTGAGAGGCTCCTCCTGGCACCAGACGATGGTCTTGGCGTTGGGGTATTGGTCAAGGTTCTCCTTGAGTTGTTGCCAAGGGAAGGGGTTAAGCTGCTCAATGCGAGTGATGGCGACATTGTCCAAGTTGTTCTCAGATCGGTGCTTGTGAAGGGCAGCCCAGACCTGACCGCTGCAGAGAATAACGCGCTCAATCTCCTCAGGAGCCTTGATAGCACCAGTCTCATGCTCGGGATCAGGGATAATCCACTGGAAGCCAGCGTTCTCGCCAGTGAACTCCTCAATGTTGCTACGAGCCAGAGGGTGACGGAGAAGAGATTTGGAGAAGAAGATAACGAGGGCTGCAGACAAGTTAGCGCCTATAGAAAATAGAAGAAATATCCCTTTTACTTACGCTTGCGGTACTGGCGGTGCATCTGGCGGCGGAGAATATGGAACAAGTTGGCAGGAGAGGTCATGTAGGCGATCTGCATGTTGCAGTCCTGGTGTTGACGGACAAGCTTCTCACCAGTGGGGAAATCACGGGGATCCTCGTTGCTGAGCTGAAGGTATCGCTCGAGACGTCCAGAAGAGTGCTCGGGACCCTGACCATCGTAACCGTGGGGCAGAGACATGACAAGACCGGTTCGCTGCATCCACTTGACCTCACCAGAAGCGATAAACTGGTCGATGATACATTGAGCGTTGTTGGCAAAGTCACCGAACTGGGCCTCCCACATGACAAGGGCGTGGGGTGAGGACAGCGAGTAACCATACTCAAAGCCCAGAGCACCAAACTCACTTAGGGAAGAGTTAGAGATGACGAACTTGCCCTGATCCTGGCTCAGGTGCTGAAGGGGAGTGTAGGTATCCTCGGTCTCCTGGTCGTGGAAGACAGCGTGTCGCTGAGAGAAGGTGCCACGCTCGACATCCTGACCGGAGACACGGACGTGGTAACCCTCAGTAACGAGAGAACCAAAGGCCAGAGCCTCGGCAGTAGGGAAGTCGATGTTCTTGCCCTCGACAACAGACTTGGTTCGGTTGGCGAGAATACGCTTCAAGTTGCGGTGAACATGGAAGCCCTCGGGAGTGCTTCCAATAACGGTACCGATATGCTCGAGAGTGGTGCTCTTGACACTTGTCTCGTTAGTAGCCAAAACTTCGGTGGCCAGTTCCTTGGGAGACTTGAAACCGTTCCAAGCAGAGGTGGTCCACTCCTTGGAGGTAGGAGTGTAGTCCTTGGACTTGGTGAAGCTCTCCTCGAGCATGCCCCAGACCCACTGCTTGTGCTCATCGACATCCGCCTTGGAGAAAGAACCCTCCTCGATGAGCTTGTTGACGTAGATGTCGATTTGAGGCTCCTTCTCAGTGATGCGCTTGTACATGAGCGGTTGGGTGAAGGAAGGCTGGTCGGTCTCGTTGTGGCCGTACTTTCGGTAGCAGTTGAGGTCAATGACAACATCGTGCTGGAACTCGGCGCGCCAATCGGCAGCAAGCTGGCAGACAAAGTTGACAGCCTCGACATCATCAGCATTAACGTGGAAAACAGGAGCGTCGATGGCCTTGGCAATATCGGTACAGTAGGCGGTAGATCGGGCGAATCGAGGATCGGTGGTGAAACCAATCTGGTTGTTGACGACGAGGTGAATGGTACCACCGGTAGAAAAGGCGGGGAGAGAGTGGAAGCCGAGACACTCGTAGACGATACCCTGGGCAGCAAAGGCGGCATCACCGTGAAGGAGAACACTCATGGCGGTGCGGTGAGTCTTCTCATCGTTGTTGTAGTGCTGGATAGCGCGGGTCTTGCCCAAGACGACGGGATCCTCAGCCTCGAGATGCGAAGGGTTGGCGACCAGAGAAAGCTGAACACGCTTGCCGGAGGGAGTGGGACGCTCGAAGTTCATACCAAGATGGTACTTGACGTCACCAGATCCCTCATCCTCGGCACCGTTTGTACCAGCGAACTCGCTGAAAATAGACTCGTTGGGCTTTCGGACGACGTTGGAGAGAACATTAAGACGACCACGGTGAGGCATACCGATGACAATGTCCTTGACACCATAGTCGACACTGCGGTCAATGAGAGCCTTCATACCAGGGACAAGGGTCTCACAACCCTCGAGACCGAATCGCTTGTCGTTGGGGTACTTAGTGGCCAGGAAAGACTCGAAGCTGGAACTCCAGATAAGTCGGTCAAGAACACGGCGCTTCTCATCGACAGAGTACTTGAAAGGAGTAGGGACCTCAAGACGTTCACGGAGCCAGTCGCACTTGTCACGGTCAGGGATATGAATAAACTCAACACCGAAAGAACCGCAGTAGATTCTCTCGCAAGCATCGACAATCTCACGGAGAGTCATCTTCTCACGACCATCACGCTTGAAGCGAGGCAGGATACCAGGGCCGAGGGTGTACTCGGTGTCCATGTCCTTCTCGGTGAAACCATAGTGCTCAAGAGTCAATTCCTTGGGCTTGATGTTGGAGAAGCCCTTGGCATCGTTTGTACCTCGGATACCGAGGGGATCAATCTTGGCGGTATGATGACCGCGAGACTGGTAAGCGCGGACAAGAAGCTGAACCTTGAGATGGTTGGTGACATCTGAGCCATCCTCCATGGCCAGGTTGCCAGCAAGGCGAGGGACGCCACCGGTCATGTTAGGGACCAGGTTAGGAGGAGGCTGGAAAGCTTGAGAGATGGGCATCTCGCCGCTCTCCATGTTCTTGAAGTAGATCTGCCAAGAGACATGGACGCTCTCAGGATCTTGCCTCCACTGCATGTACATCTCATCGATGTAGCTAGCGGTGCTTCCGGAGAGGAAGTTATCGTTAGGATCGGGAGGCGCAGAAGTCGCGCTGGTCGCATAGTTGCGACGAGCAGCAACGGCCAGAGGGCGGCGGGAGGCGGCGAGCTTCCATGATGATGTACGGGCCGAGAGGGTCGAGATAGAGGCGGTAGACGAGGCAGCAGAGCATCGAGCACCGCGAAGGAGCTGCGAGCTAGCTCTACAGAGCGAATTCCTCAACATGATGAGCGTTTGTGTTTGTGTATGTGGGGAAACAGAACAGGTATAGGTAGGTAAAAAGGAACTAGAGGATATGAATGGGAAGCATCCCTCGACGAGCTTGATCGCGACACGAAGGAACGGCGGAGTAAGTCAACAAAGGGTTCCCCGTGAAGACTGAGGAGAGGAATTGGACTGAATTGACGGATGGATAAGGTGGATAGGTAGTTGGGAGGGACACGGGAAGAACAAGTAGACGACGGGAAGAAATTGTTTTAGGTATGAGCAGCGCTGGAGCTCAAGTCGCTAGGTACCGTACGTACCTAGCCTGGCCTGGCCTTTGATGTCCTGCTGTTGGTAAAAATACTATGACGCCCCGGCAAACCCGGTTCTGGCCGCCAGGGATTGGGGTTCTCATTGGCTAGGGGCTCCCGTAGCGCTTCGGTCACCGAGAAAACTCCGTGCGGCACACTGTGCAAGTCAGGCAGTGTTGAGAGGTTTTCATAGGGAGAATTAGGTAAATTCCAAGGTGAAAGGTGACCGGCCTTGATTGTCCGGGAACCCACATGACACACTGTTTTGGAGGTCATCGTGGACTTTTGCGGCAGCTGTCATTGGGGCACGTTTCAATATTTTTGGGGCTTTGGGGTCCCTTTCGGAGACTTGAGGCTTCTTTACCGAGGATCACCGTGATGCTTGAGCAAGGAGAGAATGATCCCCGGAAACGCTGTACCGTTCTGCGTTCATCATCCATGGCACCCGTTGAGCCGGGCCATCGCTTGTGCTTCCCCACGGTTTTGGGGGCATTTGGTTTTCAATACCAACCGATTCATGAAGATGACTTGTGCTTATAGGGGGCTAGAATGAAAGCTGGTGGTGCATTTGGGGAAATAGGGAGATCTTCCTCAGGCGGTCTAGTCTAAAAAAAATATGTCAGTAAGTTGGTCAAAACATGGAGTGAATCGGGGCGCACAGGAAAGGAACTGAGATTGCGGACGTAACCATCGTGAAGTTTTAGTTACGTGGTTCAAACAGGGTCAATAGCCGACGCCACACGGTCGAGTTTGGGTTGGGACAGTATTTACTGTACTGTATTGTAGGTATATTCATGCATTCATGATCTCATGCATTCCAGGTTTTGGAGAGCGTTTTGAATTCGTCAAGGGTTGAGCCACGGAAAAACAGGCAGTTTGAATGATAATTCACCAGCCACATTCATAGTTGGAGAAGTTGACTATCCCATGCACATCCAAAGCTCTGACGTATGCGGATCAGCATACAACGTCAATTCAATATGTTCTGGTCCCATGGGCGTTTCATGCTCCGTATTTGTTTTGGTGCAGCCCAAGTTTTCACTGCTAACTAATTATAATTTAACATTGGAGGGTTCATAGCTGGAGGCTTATTATAGATTAGTACCTAATCATTGAGTACCATCAGATGCTTAGTTGATAGGGTCCACAGCTTCCTGTAAGTCTTGTTTGTAAGTTACAGGTTGGAGTCGGCATAAGATGTGCTAAAACTGAGAAAACAGCAAGCAACTCCACTTCCATTTTTACGCTATCACCTGATTAATTGATTGGCTTGATGATGAGTTTGATGTGATGTTGCAGTCGCATATGAAATTTGAGGAAAGCAACCACGGATACTAACATTTAAACTTCAAGCTACCATCACATATTCCAGATGAACCTCCTGCTGTTCAACTCTTGAGTCCCCTCGGAGTCTGAGCCTGCCCTAAGGTACCTAGATGCTATGCTGCCTTAGGTAATCATGAAATCAGTGGCCGTAAGTGGGTCTTGACTGAACAAAGCACTGAAGAGCAGGCATCCAATCCAATCTAATAGTTGGAAGCGTCTTCTCAACGGTGAAATATCCGTATCAAACCGTCACATTAACAAAATAGTCCGTCGTCGATATGGCGATCCCAGTGGGACGTACCCTTTTCAAAAAGAAGGAGGGCATTCTGACTCTCACAAGTGACCATCAGCTGGTCACTTGGACTCCTAATTCAGGAGGCCCTGCCACAGTCTCACTAAACATCAATAACATCACAAGTAAGCTGAGACGCGGTTTTCGTCCTGTGATTCGATTTGATTATTGACACGACTTCACGTCAGACCTCCAACAGACCCCAGATTCTTCACCAAAGGTTATGCTCAAAATCTTTGAAAAGGTTGGAGACGCAGAGCCTGCTACATATCTCTTTCACTTCAACACCGCCGAGGCCAAGGATGAGGCAAAGGCTGTCAAAGATCTATTATCCAGCCTATTAGCTTCTACGCGCGGCAACGATGCTTCTGTTCCAAAACCATCCGGCGCAAGTGGTGGCTCTTCAACGCCCAATCCAGGCGCTGGTAGTGGCACTGGTGGTGGTAGCGGTTCCGCGTCCATGGCCTTCGCCAGCGCTGTCAACTCACAGAATGCTTCATCCTCGCGCTGGTTCGATGACTCGCAGCTCAAGAACGACATCGAGTTGCAACAGTCACTGATGAGAAAAGATACAAGTCTGCATCAAACATACGTTGAAGCAATGCAAACCAAGCCCGACTCCTTATCAGGAGCCGCCTTTAATTCACAGTTCTGGTCAACCCGGACAAATCTTCTCCGAGCCCATGCTATTGAGATAAACCAGAAGAAAGGAGCATATAATGTCCTCTCAACCGTCAAACCCAAGACTGTTGATGGCGAACTAAAACTAAACATCAGCGTAGAGCAGGTGCAAATGATATTCGCACAACATCCTCTGATCAAACGTGTATACAACGAGAATGTCCCCAAGCTATCTGAAGCGGACTTCTGGTCCCGTTTCTTCCTCAGCAGACTTTCCAAAAAGCTACGCGGTGAGCGAGTCGCCGAGAACGACCCTAATGACCCTTTGTTCGACAAATATGACCCTGCTGAGAATACGGTTGCCTTTCAGAGCAAAATCATGGCAAACCAAGTACCGCATTTTATCGACATCGAGGCCAACGAAGAGAATCAAGGAGGCTTCAAAAGTGGAAACGCGAAGGATGTCGAGATGCGTCCTAGGGCCAATATACCAATTGTGAAGACCCTCAACAGTCTCAGTGAGAAGATCATGGCCAACGTTGCGCCTTCTGATGTCAACACTGATGATCCCGATGGTGGTTACAACGCATATGTCCAGCTGGCTTTGCGTGATCTGAAGGGCGACGCGAAGGAGCATCGTATTATGCTCAACGTGAAGGAACAGAACAAGTTCTTTTCAAAACATGACTCTGCGCCCTCGAAACAAGCTGCGGTTTTCGAAAAACAGGTTCCTAGCGAAGTTCTGTTCGAGATAGTGGGAGATCTCGAGACTCTTGAGAGCGATGGTGCTGGCGGAATAAATATACAGGCAGCAATGGGATTTGATGAAGAGAGCGAAAGTGACGAAGATACTCCCAAACGGCCGCATGTTGGATCACGCTCCGCTCTCTTAGCTGCTGACAAGGACATCATGAAGGGTGTGCGCCAGCAACGCGCTCAAAAATACGGCCACGAGACGGATGCCGTTGAGCCCATGGGGCTCCCTGTTGAGATCTCCCGCAAGTGCAGTCTTACCCACGCAACGACCATCGAGTTTCTGCATCAGTTCTGGAACGCATTCCTCTCGGGCGACCCGGACCGCGCTGGTGAGCTACAGTACCTAGCCGAGTCTCTCGGCCGGTCACTGGCACGTATCAACGCCGTTGCAGAGGAAGCCGACAAGGAACGGGAGGAAATCATTCGCAGCCGGAAGAAAGAGATCCGCGATCATTTCCAGCGAACCGGTAAGAAGATCAGATGGCGATCAGATAATGTTGGAGGTGGCAAAGCTGCCGTGATTGCTTTGATGCAACCAACTATGAATGCTTTGGAGAAGGCTCAAGCCGACTACTCGAGGGCTCTCGCAGCAGAGGGGATACAGATATCGACTGAAGCATGATCCTTCTAAGCCCGTTTCCGTAAACATAATGATCAGCTCAGGGGAGAACGCATGGCGGATCGATGAAATATAAAAAGGCATTTACAAAGAATTGACCCAGATTCATTGAGGATTGTCGTAAAGTGATGTTTTTGGTTATTATACTCATCATTGACATTCTCTACCCAATTTCGACTTGGGCTTTTGTACTTGCTTCCATCGTGGTCAAGGTTTGGCCAGCAATTGCATCAAAATAACGACATATTAGGCGCGTCTTTGTGGGGGTGCCTTGGCCAATTTTACGGATATCAAATGTTTCGTTGTTGCCATGAATCGCCTTAAGAGGGTCAGGGCCAGTGATGTTGCCCCTTTTCATCGCGGCAGCCCGAGTTGCACTATCAGTGTTGAGGGCTAGATAGGTTAGATGGGACTTGTTTTGCAGACATCTGAGGGGTTAAAGGCTGAATAATCTGAATAGAGTCTGAGTGCCCCATTACGACGGTCATTACTGGGCCTCAGGATCGTGACTCAGTGTCTGGTTATATCATTCTATAGTTTATTGGCTGTTTTTGCCAATGCCAAAAACAAACTTGCCATTCAGTTCAATCCATCATAAGTACCTCTGTGTTGGCCAATTCTATATATGTGTGTAATATACAAAGAAAGATTCCTGCCTGACGCCATGATGCATAAAAATGTGAAACCAAATCCAAGCCTAACATCAACATCTTCATGGGCCACGACGGATTCTTACCTCCTCAGCATCGGCAAACTTCTTCTCTACGCCGACGCCAAAACCCATCATCTTCTTTGTACCCTTCTTCTTAGCTCCGTATTCTTCATCAAACTTGCGGATCTGCTTGAGAGACTGCATATCCTCGCTGATGCTAGCCGGTATTTGGCGAAGAGCCTTATCGAAGTGGTCATGGCGCAAAATACGTTTCTTAGGGTATTCATACGGCTCGGGACCACTGTGACGTGCAGCAGCTTCATTCTCCTCCTCTACGGCAGCCATGGCGGCAGCGACGCAGGCATTCTTGAGATCAGAGCCTGAG
Source organism: Fusarium oxysporum f. sp. lycopersici 4287 (assembly GCF_000149955.1). Classification (NCBI taxonomy): domain Eukaryota; kingdom Fungi; phylum Ascomycota; class Sordariomycetes; order Hypocreales; family Nectriaceae; genus Fusarium; species Fusarium oxysporum. The sequence goes on along the minus strand of NC_030995.1, from coordinate 1,056,305 downwards.
TAGTAGGGAGTACGCTTGGCTAGATCTTCGAGTGAAACGGCAGGGTCGAGGGTTTCGCCCTTGAGGAGGATCTTCAGAATGGCAGTACGGTCTGCTTGTAGAGGTAGGTCGACAAGTAGACGACGCGGCAGGCGACGGAGAACAGCGTCATCAAGGTCGAACGGACGGTTGGTGGCAACCATGATGAAGGCTTCTGTCTCCTCGAGGCCATCCCACTCTTTTAGAAACTGGTTGATGTGAGAGCGGTGTGATGCCCGAGCACCGAGCATGCTGCGGTTTGCTAGTAAAGAGTCGGCCTCGTCAATGAAGACGACACACGGCGAGATCTTCTTGGCCAGCGTGAAGACTGCCCGGATAAGCTTCTCGCTCTCACCAACCCATTTGTCATTTATAGTTGCACCACTGATTTCGAGCATGTTTGCACCGCTCTCCTTGGCAACTGCCTTTGCGAGCAACGTCTTGCCTGTGCCTGGAGGTCCGTACAGAAGACATCCAGGAATCTTATCTTGGGCGAGTACACCATAAGAGAAGGCATCAGGTCGTACCAGCGCCAGGGTTGTGAGAAGCTTGAGGGCAGATATGGTTTCCTTGGGGACGTGAACATCGTCGAAAGTCGTTCTCAAGTTCTGACGGTTGATGTGGCCTGATGATATCCGCTTCTCATACTCATTCAGCTTCATGGCTGCCCGGCCGCCTGATTGCGAATCTTCATCCTTCTTCTGCGAGTCCTCGCCTTCCGTCTTGCCGTCTTGCTCAGGCTCGTCAAGGTATCGCTGCCCAGGCCTTTGCCTTAAAGGACCCATGAGAAGGCGCTCATACACTCCTCCTGGTGCAGCACCTGCGGCCTCTTCTTCGTGACGTTTTGCGGCGCATGCAATGTTGTACACCTCTGGTAGAGGAAGAATTGATTTCTTGAGCATCTGAGCTCGTGTGTCTGTAGCGTGCATAAAGATCTTCATGTGAGCGTCTGAAAGTTCAAGGGTACATTGGCTACCTAATGATTTCAGCATGCGGTTGATGTTTTGAACGTTCTCCACGAAAATGTCTGTGTCCTGAAGAGGAAAATGGCCATCAGAAGTTTGTAAGCCGCCAGACGGTTTGGGTTGCCTCAGAGTGCGAGAAGGATCGATATGTCGAGAAATAATAAAGTCTCCAATTGAGAGGTCTCGAAGAGTGCTTTGATACTCCTCTGAAGGCTGCTCACTCGAGGACGTTCCAAGAATCGCAACCTTGGAACCTTGTTGCCAGGCTGAATCCACGATATTTCTTAATCTCGTGATGAGCATTGAACCCTCAAGCGTCATACTGAGTTCAATGAAGTCGTGGATATGGATGATAAGAGGCTTCTCACGCGGGGAGCCTTGCTTGATCTCGGCTGCCTGTATAATTTGATCCAAGACCTTGTCGATCTTGAGGTTCTCCCATTTGCCAAAGGGGTCATAGCCACCCTGCTTGATTTTGGAAAGCTCGTCTTCAAGCGAGCCTGAGGCTGCGCGAATATTAATCACGCCCGTATCAGGGTCGTTATCCTCCTCCTCGTGCCGTGTCACCACATCAGGATCCTTGTAAAGCTTTCCATTCATCTCTGCAGCGCGGAATCCCATGTTCGAGAGTGACCCTCGCGAATAAGCCCAGTCCTGGTCTAGATAGTCTCCTACTATGACGGATAGGTCCTGGGCGTTCAATTTAACCAGATCAGCATCGTTGAAGTAGGCGATGTGTTCTGCGACAGCCTCTGATATGGCTTGTCCACTATAGCCAGACATGGACAATATCGTAATCTGACGCTTGAGGTTCTTGGACTCGGAGTCAAGTGGGGCCGGTGTCGTTAATTCTCGACGCAGAGCAGATCGAATAGAGGAGAATGTGAGAATAGGTAGGTCGGCGATGGCTTGGGCTAGGGAGTGGTCGAGTCTCCAGTCATAGTCGAGAATGCTATCGAGGCCTGTCTGAACTGAAAGAAACTGGTCGCGAAACTCTTGGGCATGTCGATCAAAGTCCTTATAGTAGTGCCACCACCAGAATGGCTTTGAAGTATATATATATTCTGCGTGTCGGGCAGGATATAACGAATCGGCCAGATGCCATGCTGAATCGAGCAGCATGTCGTAGGCGCGTGTGAGGCTCGTCAACTTATGAACGAGCTCCTCTGTGTGGCAATTGGCATCGAGAGCAACAACAGCTTTTACACGATCCGCAACTTTCTCGAACATGGCAGTGAATGTCGCATCGAAGTAGTCTTCAAGGGCCCTGTTAGATTCCGTTATTCGAGTCTTCTTATCGGCGACCTGAGGATCGACAAAGATAGAGGACGTCTTTGGTTGTTTGGCATCTTCAGCGAGGGCGATTGGGAGCTGTGGTCTCCTCCAGGCATGGTGAAGAGTGACATTGTCGTCGAGAAACGTTTGTGGCAGTTTGACGGGGGGTAGCGCAGGAGCGGCATGTTTGCGAGCTATTCTGTTTTTCACAGAAGTCGAAGTTCGAACTCGTGAACGACCCGGTGCAGTTTCGGTTCCGTTCTGAGGCTGTACATCTTCGTCCTCCACAGCTGCCGATTGCCCTGGTGGCTTATCACCATTGTTTGCGCCTGCACCTGCGCCTGTATCCCTCCAGGTTGACGATGTCTGAAATGATCGATAGCGTATTCGAGATTGGGCTTGTGATCTTGCGGCGACAGTAGCAGGATTCAGCAGGGCACGAAGCCCTGTCGATTGCATCCGTGCGAGTTTCTCGTCGGTCGGGACCGAGAGGAGAGAGTTGGAGACTATGGCGAAGCCTTTGAAGCTCAAGTCGCAAGGCTGTGTCTATGAGCCATAAGCCCTGTCATGTCTTGCTTAACAATTTCCCCAAAAGTTCGAAACCGTTTCGTCAAAACCGGGGCCGGATTTTTTAAGTCGGCCGAATCCCGATCGAATTTCAGGTCCGGTTTACCAAGCGCCAGCGTTGACAACTGTCTCTTCCATAATGAAAGAGGAAAAGTATAGAAGCTCTGTGACTCAGGTTGCATAGAAAACATTCCTGTCTCTTTCATTTCTCTGTATAAGTCCTTGGAAGTTTATTGAAGAAAAAACTTGAAAGGTTTCCTATTGATGTAGGGTATTTTACCGAAATAATGAGTCTGTGTAAGTGTAAAACATAACTGTAAATGAGATTTTGTTCATAATGTATAATTCGCGAGAGTAAGTAACACATATTCTGGCAGTAATCTGGTACATGGTTTCAGGGGGACCGTTGAGGCTTTGCTTGGTAGGTGACTTCAGATTTATATATTGTCTCTAGCTACCTGTCTAATTTACCACTGGGCTTGTGAGAATTTCAGATACATTGGTCCAACTTCACGTCGTCTGATTAATAGAATCCTCGGCTGCATGTATCGGCCTTGCAGAAACCGACTGTTAATCGTCTTTACTGACCCGTATGATATAAGCATAATCGTTAAAGATGCACTACTGTCGAGACTCTGCTGTAGCGTACATTCGAAGATTCGGCCGCCAGGCACAATATAAGAAATCAACTCTATCTGGGATATGACGATAACATAATGATACAGCAATTCCACTGTGTGATTTTTTGCACCTCGGAGCAAAGTCGAACTACGCAAAGCCATGATATCCGTTGCTACAGTATACACTCTCTTCCTATGAACTGATGTCTAGGCTACTGGCTGAAGAGGAGTAAGACGGGCCCTGAAGATTGCCGACTTTGGTATTGGGCGTCGTCAACTCGACCTTTATTTTGAAATGTTTCGTTCTCAAGGAGATTATGCCTCGTGTCGAATTGCGCAATATGGGGATATTGTCTGATGCATTTTTGAATGCCATGTACCTGAGTAAACTTGATGTTCGGTTTATTTGAGTCAAGCATCGTGTTCCACTGTAAATAAACCACTTACAAGCAAGACTCTATAGCCCTGGAATACCGTGGACGACATTGGATTCCAGGGCCCGTCTACCCGAATCATACTGTACAGATCTTATCGTCATCATAGACTAGAGTCGTCATCCAGTCACAGCTGCAATGGAACTAACTTGGAGTGCTGCTAAGCCTTGTTTGGTCCTGAGACCTGAGACGCACGTCCGCGGGGTTTCCACTGTTGGTGGGCGAGACCTTGTCATCAAGCAACTCATCTCATTCAACCTAACGTTAGCATGAAACTCAACTCAACTCACTCTTACTAAAACAAGACACCTCTTGTCATCTCATACATAAATCCGTTCTATCCGTCTGTGATAACCAACTGTTGACATACAACCATGTTATAGTCTCAACAGCCATGGACAACTCTCAGACCTCATCAGAGCAACCCCAGTCGGAAAGCCCAGAAGGATCGCCACCTAATTACGATAACAATAAGCCCTACCATTCTAAACGACCTCACAAGAAGTCGCGAACTGGATGTCGCAATTGTAAAGCTCGCAAGGTTAAATGCGACGAGGCTCGCCCTGTCTGTCGATCATGCAGATTGCGCAAGGCTGATTGCGTGTATCCGACTCCCGCAGCCTCAACTGCTCCCTCTTCAAACAACAGCATCACCAATTCTCAACGACCGCCAGAACCTCTATCCGCTCCTCAGAATGCTCCTTCGCCAGACGTCGTCTCTATCTCTTCTAGCGATGAGCCTATGGAAGAGGCTGGGCCGTTGACCGTCTCGCCAGTATTCCGTCATGGTCAAATGGACGTGACAGATATGAAGCTTCTCTGGTTCTACACCAGCTCAACGTGTACCTCTTTCTCAGTGGACCAGGGACCCTCGAACCCGATCAACGATGTTCTAAGAAACAGAATGGTTCAGGTTGCCTTTGAGAACCCATTTCTCATGGATTCGTTATTTGGTCTCGCAAGTCTTCACATGCAGAGTCTTGCGCTAAGCCATGACCCTGCACGTGCTCTCACCTATCGCGCTCGTTCCTTTGAGGGATATCGCCTGGCCGTGGAAAAAGCACAGCCGGAGACGTTCCCGGCGTTATTAGCCAATTCTCTATTGCTCACTGCTCTATCATCTCAAAACTTCCGCGATGAGGATGGTAAAAAGCTTTACTTGATCGATTGGATGATTGTCTGGAGGGGAATTGGCCTCGTTATTGACCTCATGGGCGTTGAGAAACTCATTGACTCAGGCCTTTATTGTTTGTTTAACAGACCTTCTGTCGACGTTGAGCAGGCCACAAACCACATTCCTGCTTGCCTTGTCTCTATGCTCAACTCCATTGAGCCTAGCGATCCAGACTATCTCAACGTGGAAACCTACTACGAGACACTTCAATTCCTCGGATCTTTGTATCAGAACTTGCACGATGGCTTCGGGCCCACCATGATGCTGCGGATCATCACCTGGTTCACCTTTGTGCCCCGGAACTTCGTCCAGCTCGCACGCGAATTGCGCCCCCGGGCTCTCATCATTCTCGCCTACTATGCCGCCTTTCTCAAGTTCCCTTCAGATGTCTGGTGGATAAAGAATGTCGGAAACCGTTCACTACGGGATCTTTGCGAGCACATCGGCCCGGAGTGGCAGCAATATCTTCTCGTCCCGCACATGGCACGCCTCGTCGAAGGTGAGCTCGAGCTTGGAAGAGTCTTGTTCGAAGATCCAAATTGGTCACCGCAAAAACCCAACAGCCTACGATTAGATCCCACAGCATCTATCACCCTTGTGGACGAGAAGGGAAGACGAGTTAAGTGGATTCCTGCGGAGAAGAAGCTCGTGCTCATGGATTCAAGAGGCCAAGTTATAACAAAGGGAGAGGCTATTGAGAAATGGAGGACTGACATGAACTCCACCTTTACATTCGATCCATGACCAAACATGTTCCATGGTGGATAATTTGACAGAATCAATAATACAGGGAGTCAGGGAACGAGAGGATGTTTGGGAACGGTTTATTGGATACCCGTGAGACTTGAAGGTCTCCTTTTTCAGCAAAAATAGAGTCAAATTTATGTAAAACTGCTAACCTTCCACTTCTGCTATTAACTCTATGAGGTACTAATATATCGTACTGGGAGAGTCATCAAGTTCATCTATATCTAAAGTCCATGGATAAAAGAAGCTGAAGAGAAATTCCTTAGGCGGATATTAAGTAGTCAAAATGAAATAGACTAAGTATGGCATTGACTATAATTCAACATCGATATCGAATATTAGAGACCCTGATGCTGATAGGCTGTTATCTTAGGCGAGGCAAATGCCTCTGCCTAGGTAGCTTGACTAAATGGCCTTCTTCCTTTACCTTGCTGTGCCTCTTGGCACTATGGCTCTTCTTATCTTTAGTGCCTAAAGAGAGAAATTTCTTCTAAAAAAAAAAAGAGGTTTTCTTCAATCTTTATATAGAGGATGTTTCATGATTACCCTCGAGGGGACCTATAGCTGGCTTGCCTTCGGTGACCTCTCGGGAACTTGAGCAGAGGGCAACCTAATCCATTGCCTGTATCTCTGAAAGGTCTTAATTGCAGCTAGGCTACTTGCTCTAATTACTAAGCTAAGGTACTACTGACCTTGCTGAAGCTCAGTCTAATTGGCACTTTGACCTCTATTTCTTGCCCTGATCTGTGAATAGCTTCACTTTAAAGGAACGACCCAATGCGGCTCTAATAAGCCTATGGCCGGCCCAATTGACTATCTGACTGATGGCCAAAGAGCAGATTTCTTAATAAACTCTAAATGCCTTACTTTAAAGATAAAGCCAGAAGGTACACTTGCGTTCTTAGGTCGCTCTTCTGTATGCGGCTTTGCCTAATCACTACAAAGTCACTCGTCATAGCAACGGTCAGTCAGAATGGATCACTTTTAGTAAAAAAGAAAGCTTGATATGGCTACAAGAGGAATTTTGTTGATTTCTTAGTACACAGCTCACAAAAGAGACTTGGTGGAGCTTATGAGAAACCTCCCGGGACCTTTGTTCCTCTTCTCTATACACAGGTCCTTTATTTCTCTCCTCCCGTCTCCCGCGGCATTAACTTCAATACTTAAACCCCTTACTGACCCTCAAGCTCAGCAAGAATCTTCTCACCCTTGGCCTTGGCGGAGGCGAAGTCACCAACCATGTAGAAGGCACCCTCAGGAAGGCTGTCACCCTCACCGTTAAGGATGGCCTTGAAGGAGTTGATGGTCTCCTTAAGGTCGACGAGCTTACCCTCGATACCAGTGAAAACCTGGGCGACAGTGAAAGGCTGGCTCAGGAAACGCTGGATCTTACGGGCACGCTCGACAGTAAGCTTGTCGGCCTCAGACAACTCATCCATACCCAGAATGGCAATGATATCCTGAAGAGACTTGTACTCCTGGAGGATCTGCTGGACACGGGTGGCGACGTCGTAGTGCTCCTGACCGACAACTCGGGGATCCAACATACGGGACTTGGAGTCGAGAGGGTCGACAGCGGGGTAGATACCCAACTCAGAGATACCACGAGACAAGACAGTGGTGGCGTCCAAATGAGCGAAGGTGGTGGCAGGGGCAGGATCAGTCAAATCGTCAGCAGGGACGTAGACGGCCTGGACGGAGGTAATGGAACCCTTGGTGGTGGTGGTAATACGCTCTTGCATACCACCCATGTCGACGGCGAGGGTGGGCTGGTAACCGACGGCAGAGGGGATACGACCGAGAAGGGCAGACACCTCGGAACCGGCCTGAGTGAATCGGAAAATGTTGTCAATGAAGAGCAGCACGTCCTGACCCTCCTCATCTCTGAAGTATTCAGCTACAGTAAGACCGGTAAGGGCGACACGGGCACGAGCTCCAGGGGGCTCGTTCATCTGACCGAAGACCAGTGCGACCTTGGACTCGCCATCAAGCTGAATGACGGAAGTCTCCTGCATTTCGTGGTACAGATCGTTACCCTCACGAGTTCGCTCACCGACACCAGTGAAGACGGAGTAACCACCGTGGGCCTTGGCGATGTTGTTGATAAGCTCCTGAATGAACACAGTCTTGCCGACACCAGCACCACCGAAGAGACCAATCTTTCCACCACGGGCGTAGGGAGCAAGAAGATCGACGACCTTGATACCAGTAACAAGAACCTCAGCAGAGGTGGACTGCTCGACGAACTCGGGGGCTTCGGTGTGGATAGGAAGGCGCTTGTCAGTCTTGATGGGACCACGCTCGTCAATGGGGTCACCAGTGACGTTCATGATACGGCCAAGAGTGGCGGGACCAACAGGAATGGTGATGGGAGCACCAGTGTCCTGGGCGGAAGCACCTCGGACGAGACCCTCAGTACCTGTAAAAATGTGTTAGGGGGTTTGAAGTATGAGAAATTTCGAAGTGATCATAACGTACCGTCCATAGCAATGCAACGGACGACGTTCTCTCCCAAATGTTGCTTGAGGATGTTAGAATTGACCAGTCATATGAGATAATTGGATGTGAACATACGGAAACCTCGAGAACGAGCTTCTGGCCATTGTTCTCAGTCTCAAGAGAGTTGAGAATGGCGGGGAGCTTCTGAGTATCGAACTTGACTGCAATAACGTCAGTATTGTTTTCGCCGTGTCATGCCAGGCTCGTCGAAAGCCTGTGATAGATGATTGACTAACCGTCGACGACGGCACCGATGACCTGCGAACAGTCGGGTTAGCACGGAGTTCTTGTGCGGTCGGTATTGCCCGGGCGACCGGAATGGACTGAGCGGCTCATTCTCACCTGGTGAATCTTGCCGGTGCCGACGCTGGCAGTGCTCGCCCATCGGCTGGAGATGGGGAGTCGGAGAGATGAAGGTCGGAGGGCACGTCGAGGGAGGACGGCCGGGCGAGCCGCGCGGGCGAAGGAGGAAATGCCGCTGCCGAGGGAAAAACGCAAGGGTCAGCTCAATTGGGCTTCAATTGGGAGGGAAACGTCATCGAAAAATCTTCGACATTCGTTCTTGCGATCATTACTCACCTCTTGAACATCTTGCCAGATGACAAAGAGCGATCAGAGATGGGAGTGGAGAGAGGTTGGTTGAAGCTGAGGGAGAACTTTTACGGGAGGTGAGCAGTTTTGCTCGGGAGGACGACTTGGTCGGTTAGAGCTTTCGTAGAGTGTCACGTGGAACGCTAGCCCGAAATTACCTCTGGCCCCGCCGGGGAAGCTGCGATGCCGGCAATTTCCCGGGATGAACATGACGGGATTATTCGCAGACCTGGCTCTCCCACCTTGAACCATAGCGGTTGTCTCGCCAGAACCAAGGCCTTCAGGGAGCAGCAAAACTTCCGACGTAAGGCAAGGTACCAAAAATACTTATTCTAAGGTCGACTGAATCTTTCCTAAATTCATATTAATTTACCTAAGTATTTTTGCCATTCAGGATGGAGGTCTTAAGTCTTCTTGCCTCCCCTTGAAGGTCACTCAGAGCCAGGCATTTTTGGGGCCATAGAAACCAGTGTAAACAGCGGCAGTGGAGAGAGAGAGAGAGAGAGATGCCTTATAATCGTCACTGAGTCCTTATTCCTTAGGCCTGCAGGCATTAAATGGCTTTGGTTCCATCTTCAACTTAATTATGGGACTGATCCATTCTTCCTTGCTGAGCTTCGATGCATATCCGAAACCGAATCTTCACTCGGTTATCTCATTCTTGGCTCTATACGTAGAATTGACTCAATTGTTGAAGTCAAAGGCATCAATGATCTCGCAGCAATTAAACCCCTGGATGTCATTCTGAGGGGGAAGATGCAAACGGAGCGGGGAAAGTAGCATTTACCTGGCTTGGTTTACCTGTGTGCTGCTGAGTTCTATGAGATGGTGGTGGAAGCTCAAAATGGATTGGCTGATGATCCGAAAAGCACGGAAGTACTGCATACAAACAAATACCGGGCTCAGTGTAGATGACGAGCGCGGCCTGATCAAGTCGATGCGTTGAACGCTATATTAATTCACATCTAGATCACCACGAACATCATGATTTCAATCATCACCAGCCTCATCCACGTTCTTCTCAAGAGATGCTGTCAAGTCAAGGCTTTTCTGGGGCAACAAGACCAGTCAGGGATCCCCATCTTGCATCCCGTCCTCTTCCCTCAGGTGTCTAACCCTATTGGTCTGTCTATTAGCTACGCCGAGATGGTCCTGATTCCAACCAATAACAACGGGCAATTGCTAGTTGCAAGTTTTAGATGGTCCATTTAAATTTTTGGCTGAGATTTGCCAATTGTTCCATTCCAACTTTTTTTTCTTTCCCCTTGACCGTTCAGGCCGTTCCCCCCATTAGCCGACCCCGGTTCAAATCTCAACAACCTGACGACATCCAGATTAGCTTCGGTAACCGGTCTTCAAATAACACTTATACCCTTCAAGACAGTAATGTCTCGGTTATCAATTGCAGATGCCATTTTCTTCGATCACCAAGAACTATGTAATACTAGACCAATACATCTTACGATCGAATTTACTTCAAGGTTTAAATAATGAGCTTTGTTTCGATCCATTCCCGAATAACCGAGCCGAAAAATCCGAGCATCGTCAGAACCCCACCACAACTAGCAACGCTATAGAACCATCATATTATTGATCATGTCAGCCTCGTTCCTTGCGACTGGTAAAAGGAGGTATTAGGACATTGAAGTTGTTGTTCTTGACTGTCGACTTTTATTATTTCAGATGTTATAATATATCTGCAAAACAAAACAAACCAGAGACACATCAACCAGGGTCTCATCCCAATAACGGCGCACTTTGTAACAGTCCCCGCCAAATGAAGGAATCACTCTAGTCAGATACTTCTTCTTGCAGCTTCACCACGACCCCCGTTTCCATCTCTCATCTTCCATACTCAGGACTGCTGGGAAATTGTGGACTCAAGAGCCAGAACCTGCAAGATCATGTTAGGAAACGCAAACAGTCATTTGAAAACCGGGCTCACTTACCAAAGCAGTTCGGCAGGGAATATAGATATGAGTCCAGTTCTTCCTGTTGTTCCATTCCATGGGGGTAGTGAAGAATCGGGTGTTCTCATCGACACGGTTGTGACCACCAACATCCTTGCTATCTGTGTTGAGAACGACACGGTAAGTTCCTGCGACATCAATTCCGATACGGTAGTCGCTGAAGCTGTTGGTTGGGTGGAAGTTAAAGATAAAGACCAGACCACCGCGCTCAAACACAATAACCTTGTCACCTTCATGTTTCAATGAGATATACGCCTGTGGCGCATGGAGCCAACCATACTTGGCCTCAGTCTGGTTCATCAAGCGGTCAAAGTGATCAAGGAACTTGTATCGGAGCAAGGGATCATCCGTAAGGTTGAGCTGTCGTCGAGCATACCAGAATGAGTTGTTGTTGCCCTCACGCGGGAAGTCGAGCCACTCGGGGTGACCAAACTCGTTACCCTCAAAGTTCAGATATCCCTCTCCTCCAAGGCCGTGTGTCACAAGTCGAATCATCTTGTGGAGTGCCATACCACGATCAATGACAGGAGTCAGGGGCGACAGAGTAGACATGTTGGTATACATTTCAGCGTCACACAGATGCATCATGAGTGTTTTGTCACCGACAAGACTGTGCATGTTAGTAGCTGAAAGTGAAACAAGTCAAAGGAGCATTAACTTACGCCTGGTCGTGGCTCTCAGCATAGGCGATAGTCTTTTCGCCGTGTCGACGGTTGGTAAGTGTATGGCAGATGTTGCCAATATCCCATTCATCATCCTTGAGTTCCTTCAGAATCTTGATCCACATATCAGGAATGGCCATGGCAAGGCGGTAGTCGAATCCAACGCCACCAAGAGAAAGTGGCAGGCAGAGTGCTGGCATACCAGAGACATCCTCAGCAATGGTAATGACCTCTGGGTAGAGTTCATGCAACATTTCGTTTGCAAGCATCATATAGACAACAGCCTCCTCGTCAACATCTGCGCCGAAGTACTCATGATAGCCACCGGAGAAGCCCCTGTTCGAATTAGCATGATAGGCCAATAAAATCATGATAGTGTCACTTACGTGCCCATGCCATGATGAACATATAGCATGCTGGTCACTCCATCAAATCGGAAACCGTCGAATTGGTACTCGTCCATCCAAAAACGCAAGTTGCTCAGCAAGAACCGCATCACCTCATGGTGGCCGTAGTTGAATAGCCGGCTGTCCCACTGATCGTGTCGGCCCTTGCCGCCACCATGGAAGTAATGGTGATCGGTACCATCAAACTCGTTGATGCCATCGAGCACATTCTTGGAAGCGTGGCTGTGGACAACATCGAGAAGCATGGTAATTCCGAGGCCGTGAGCGGTGTCAATGAGCTCCTTGAGGTCCTCGGGAGTACCGTATCGACTGCTAGCTGCGAAGAAGTTGTTGATTTGATAGCCAAAGCTGGCATAGTACGCATGTTCCATCACAGCCATCAGTTGAATCACATTGTAACCTAGGTTCTTAATTCGTGGAAGCATGTTCTTGGTAAACTCCTTGTAAGTCGCAACCGCTGGTCAGGGCTGGAGATACCGACATGCGCCTCATACACACGAACGCTTGCGGGCTTCTTGGGTCGAGAATTCTTGAACTTGTATGTCTCGGAGGCTGGAGGGTTCCAGAAGTGGGCATCGTATGCAGGAGATACATACAAATCCTGTGTC
>NC_030995.1:1033907-1043469 GCF_000149955.1 Fusarium oxysporum f. sp. lycopersici 4287 | reverse complement strand
TGGCATTGGGCGGCCAATTCACGGTAGACAATGTTGTTATTAGGATACGCGTTGAAAGCCAAATTTTCTCAGCGCCCTATAGACAACAAGTATCAGTAACGCGACTCGGTGAATTGGAAGCTGGAAGCTTACCCTGCTGAACTTCTCAAGGCCCCTTCGGTATCATTGATGGTCTTGATCCAATCTTGAGTTTTAGAAAAGCGCCTTCTGAGGGCTTCGCTGAAGGGCTCCAGCCAAGGATCGAGCTTCACAACGCCTAGAATACATCATGAGCGTGGCGTTCTTGACTATCAGATCATCACATGTCAGGCCATGCATAGGCTTACCTGTACCGTCGTTAGGAATGTCACCCACAGCACCGCCAGAGTGATTGGGGTCCAAGGAATTGGACGAGTTTTCAACAATTGCGGCCATTTTTCAAAGTTGAATTGAAAATACGACGCGGTTGTAGAAGGGAGGTAGGTAAGTAAGGTAGGTCTTCAGGTGGGCGGGGTAGTCAGGATATTGGTGTTGCAAGCTTCAGACAATTGTTGAGCTTGAAGTGAGACACAATCGAGGGAGATGAAGAATCGCCACAGAAGCACAAAGGATCTTAAAGCAACTTCCCAGATGAAAAGAGGCTTGAAAAATAAGATGCAGAATCAGAAAATTGTGGCAACAGAAGTAGAACTGCAATATCAGAGACCTTGCAACCTCCTATCTAGCTCATTCGCCTAAGGTAACCAACCTTTCAGTTTCAGTTCGGGTTGCCCACTCAGAGCTTTATCGATAAGTTGGGATGACGTCGCGAATTGTGAATTTCTCTCAACGGCTACGGTACGTATCTGCACGCTGTCCCTTAAATGGAAGGCATTTTCAGTCTATGTGTCTGCAACGCTCAACATGTGGTTGAGAGAGGGTGACACTGGACCCAACCGAGAACCTCGTAATATCGCCACTTCCTGTAAAAGACACTTCTGATGTTGCGCGAGAATCATTGTGCAGTTCGGACGGGTCCCATCAAATTCATGGAGCAAATAGTTTGCGCTTTGGGGTGCTTGGGGAGGCCGGGGGCTAGTATCAGATCCCCCATGTCGGCCCGGCTTGTTTAGCGGGGACGCCGCTGCAGTCTAGGCCTGTCAGTGGCTGCTACTCGCTATCAGCTCCTGTGCGCAATTGCCTTGACGGTTGGCCTGGGCTCTAAGGTGCCTAAGCTTCCACCTGACCCCGATAGCGGACGCTGCTGGCGGCGGAAAGGGTCCCGGAGCTGGTAGGTCAGACAAAGCGCAGGTCGGTATCACATAATCCTCAATTCCGTAACTACAGTCATAGAAGCATCGTCCTCCCTACGCCAGTCCTATAACCAATCTCGCTGTAACCATTTCCATGTTATCGAATCGATAGGCTCTATCGTCGGCCTTGCTCTCGCACGACCGCATTAAGCTGTAACCGTTCCCCGCATCCCGTCATCGTCTGCCCAGATATACTACAACTCAGTCAACTGTGGCCTGACGCTCCGCTTTGTATCATCCTCCAATATTATGCAAACTGAATATATATCATAATGTCGCCCTTCGTAAGGGCACTCCCTACCGCTCGTTGCTGTCTTTGCCATCTCTCGCGCTGTGCCACACGACCGGTACCTACTACGACACGTTGCCTATCCTCTTACAATTCCCGATTACGACAACAACACCGCTATATCTCAGGCTCCCCTATAGCTTCACGACGCAACAACGACTTCAATTCAGGCTTCAGTAGCAGCTATGACCCATCAGTCGATGCGGGGCGTGGCCCCATGTTCAACAAGACCAACTTTGGCGTACCGCAGTTCTACCCACGCGATCTCAAGAAAAGAGTAGACGACTACGTCGTTGGCCAGGACCGGGCCAAGAAGACAATATGCGCAACCATCTTCAATCACTACCAGAATCTACGGCGAAGACACCAACATGAGCACGAGGACCGGAACAGGCGGGATAAGGTAATGCGCCAGAGGTTTGCGAGAGACAGAGAACTGCATCAGAAACGTCGTGAGATGCACCCTGTCGAAGGTCAGCGTGTACATGGTTCTATCCCTGAGCGTTACGCTGCTGATACTCTTAAAGATGAGTTCCCGGGCCATAATGAGTCGGTCCGTGCGCTTCACGATAACCACGAATTCGATGACGACCCAATGGACCATCTCTATGTTGCAGAGGATATAACAGTTCCCGATCACGTCAAGATAGACAAGAGTAACCTCCTTCTGGTCGGTCCCACGGGTGTTGGCAAGACTTACATACTAGAGTCTGTCTTCTTCTATCAACTGCTGAAACGATTAAACTGACAGAACTTAGAACACTAAGCAAAAAGATAAACGTACCCTTCTCTATCTGTGACTGCAACTCCTTCACTCAGGCTGGATACATAGGACAGGACGTTGAGACCTGCATCGAGCGGCTTCTTATCGAAGCCAATTATGACATCAAGGCAACAGAGCACGGTATTGTTGTTCTAGATGAATTCGACAAGATTGCAAGGCGCGAAACGACTACTGGTCGGGATGTTGGGGGCGAGGGTGTTCAACAGGCGCTGCTGAAGCTCGTTGAGGGAACAAAAGTTACCATCAATGTCAAGGACAACCGCTCATCCCGATCTACGCCACCTATCACGACGAACTATAGCGCATCTGGGCCATCTTCCTCGACTCCTCAGGCAGCTCCTCCAGGTGGCAAGGTTGACCAGTATACTATTGACACTACTAACATTCTCTTTGTGTTCTGCGGCGCCTTTGTCGGGCTAGACAAGGCTGTCCTGAAGAGAGTTGCAAGACCGACGATGGGATTCGGCGGAGAACTTAGGGGACGCTCCTCTATGTCTGGCAACAAGCAAACTCTGCCGGCAGAAACATATACGCATTTGCCTCACCACAACCCTCAATCAGCTTCATCGTTCACGCCGTTAGATCTTACCACTCCTGCTGATCTACAAAGCTTCGGTTTCATTCCCGAGTTGATAGGGCGTTTGCACAATATCTGTGCTCTTAGTCCGCTTTCTAAAGAAGATCTCTTACGTATTCTGACTGAACCCAAAAACAGCCTTGTTGCTCAGTATACCGCTCTTTTCGAGACGTACCCTTCGCGATTATTCTTCACAGAGAAATCATTATATGCTATCGCGGAGCGAGCTGCTGCTTCAGAAACAGGCGCCCGAGGTCTCAAGATGGAGATGGAGCGTGTCCTAGCAGAGCCCATGTTTGATGCTCCGATGCCTTATGTACTCATCACCGAGGGATGCGTAAAGGGAACGGAGAAGGCAGGATACTGGGGCAAGGACGGCCGGTTTGAGGTGGACAGAAGGATGCAGGCAGAAGAGATGAATCCAGCCAAAGGGGAACCCGAGAACACATTCGAAAAGTACCGAGAAGCAGGACAGAGCGGTGGCTAAGTTCAACATCATTGGAAACGAGGCGTATTGGAGCAATTACTATTTTGATTAACTGGATTTAATGTCGACAGAATGGTCAGGCAAAGCTTCGGGTACGCTCCCACAGAGATAGGCAAGCGAACAAATTCAATCAAAAAAATGACTCGACTCGGGTTTCGTTGTTGTAGTACAGTATTTACACCAAGAGGACTTGATATCTCTGGAGCGACCTCGAAACCTCTGGTCATATCCATACGTACCAGAGGCCCTTTTACACATCAAGACGTCTCCGTAGAGTCACTCCAGCTTCTAGCACAAAGGAAACGATGTTGTGTATTGAATTTAGTTGCCCTTGGGGGGAGACTGGACCATACCCTTGCCAGCATAACCAGGAGAGGTGATACCGGTGAAAGGATCGGATTTTTGGTTCTGAAAGTCCTTGTTAGCCAAGTGACCGGATGCGATGTAGACAAGATGGAACATACCTTGAGGAACTCGTTGGTCTCCTCCTGGTACTCCTGGGTCATGGTGTAAGGAGCGGGCTTGGCGACAACACGGACAGCACCGAAGAGAGCGACACTGGCGGCGAGACCGATGAAGACACCCCAGGCGACGCGGGCACCGGTTCCAGGGGGGTCGGCAGCGCGGGGACCGTGAGGACCGAAGGCAATCCAGTAAGCTGTTGAGAGAGTTTGAGTTAGTTTTATGGTTGTGACGCAGTTATACATGGTGATGCAGGGAATGGGCCGTTGATGTAACGGGCAAAGCTATATCGAAGCCCCATCTACCAATCAGGAAGACGAATTGGGTGCTTGGGTTCTACATGATGCAATTGAGGCTCGTGGAGGGTCCAATGCAAGGCTGAAGCTGTGCAATTGAGGTGTTGAGTGAATCATCAATGACCGGCAAGGCTGAAGCATGTGTGGTGATGTGTTGTGGTGGTTGTGACCCAATATCTCGGCTACGCGGGCGGGATGGAGGTATTTTCGCAGTTGAGGAGAGTTTGTGACGCACCAGCTTTCTTCTCCTGAAGGGTCAGCTCGGTCCAGTTGGACTGCATGCGATCACGCAGAGCCATCCAGAGCTCGGCCTGCTCTTGGAGAGGCATGCCCTCCCATCGCTTCTCGATGTTGGCGAGGGTCGGGTTAGAGATGGCGTGAGTCGAGGCAGCTCGTGAGGCCAGGGCGGGAGTGCTGCGCACCAGGCTCTTGCGCAGCAGGTTGGAGGCTGATGTGCGCAGCATCGTGAACGGTATATGTGAGGTAATCGGCGATGACGAGACGAGCGGGAGAGAAGCTCAATTGGTGCGCTCGAGAGCGTGGAGTGCGAGTGCGAGTTCGAGAGAGGTTTCGTGGAGAAGAAGGCGAGTTATTCGGGGAATGTCAGAATTAGCAAGACGGGAGCAATCATACGATGGGTCCCTCTTGCCTCGGGCTCGGATTGGTGCATTTTCTTATCACGTGATCTATTCTTTTCCTTGTTGCCGGTTTTGCACGAACTGATGAAATCGCCTTGTCCATGATTGGCCAAAGCTTACAAGACACTGAACCCAACGGCATGGATCAGATGTCATGAATTAATTGGACTTGATATTGATAAGTATGACATTTTTCGGGACGAAACAGTTTCAGATTTGTCCAAAGTTCCATCGCATTTTGTTTAATCCAAGAGTTCCATTCAATCTTTCACTCAATCTCAACCGGACAAAGTTATATGTCACGATGGATACGGTGACTTCACCAGTTAAAGAACAAGGATCAACAGTAAACACCAAGTCTGCTCAGCTGATTCCGGCAAGGTTCGGAGCTTGAGATCTGCAACGGGCTCTAAAGACATGAACATGTCAGAATCTGGCAAAACTCTCTGTATCACAAGGCTGATGAATACATCTGGAGTTGCTACCCTTGTTCTTATTAACCATCACCTATTGCTGGTGATCGTAAGTGTGCTTCCTAATCTATCTATACAGAATGGAGATGATCCTAATTGCCCGCCTCAGATCCTAATGCCGACTTTTGCTCGTTTATCAATACGTTCCCCCAAGAGCTTACAATCATAACATAAATACGCATATTGTCTATCCATCTAGAACTTGACGTCAAACAAGTTCTTTCTTCGAATCCTTTCGCCGTACTTGTAAAAGATAAACGGCAATGGGATTGCTGCAGCTGCAATGAAGCCTAGCAATGAGGTTCCCCATCCATAACCTAGGCTCTTGTACATACTTCGTCCTGCAAGAGGCAATAATGCTCCAACCAGCGAACGAAGTACAGTGCTTGCAGCAATGGCAGATGCAGCATACTGAACGTATGCATCGACCAGGTAGACTGAGATGCACATCTGATGAAGAGTCAGTGAGCTGAAAATCGGGTTGCAGCATATAGAGGTAGAGCACTTACAAATACGATGATCATGCCACATCCCAAGAATGAAGTACCTATGATGGGCACAATCCAATGGTCTTTATGCTCAGCAGACCATCCAAACATAAATAATCCAGCCGGAACGATAAAGCAAGCCCCCCCCATGAACGGAAGTCGATACTCTGGCTTGGGCTCTCCACCATTCTTGCTAGTAAGATATTGAGCGAAGCGGTCTATTGATGCTCCAGAAATGAGAAGCCCTGTCAAGGAGCCAACTCCGAGACCAATATATGACAGACCAACTGATCCACTGGAGAAATGATATTCTCCCTCAAAGAGTGATGGCATGGCTGTGAAGAGAAGGTAGAGATACCCGTACACCAGAGCCATATAAAATGATAGAAGCGACACGATGGGCGCGAAGAGAAGCATCTTGGTAGGTCTCGTGATAGCCAGACGGAAGACTTCCTTCGTGGTAGTGCCATTGTCAAGGACTGAACGAAGCTTAGTGTTCCCTGTTTCTTTGCGCAGCTTCTTGGCCTTCTTCTCAAGAAGAGCGTACGCATATGTTTCTCTCATGAAAATGAAAGCAACAATCGTGATCGCACCAGCCTATCGATAACCAATGTCAGCCTTTGGTTCAATATCCAAGTATAGATATAAGAGCTTACTTACAACAATAGCAACAACCCAGAAAGACCATCGCCAGCCCTTCGCTGCCGAAAGATATCCACCAGCTGGAGTTGTCAGTTTTGGGCATCACTCAACCTAAAGTTTCACTTACCAATCGGTCCAATTACTGGTCCAAAAAGAGGTCCAAGAGCCCATGAAGACATGGCAGCTCCACGCTTCTCCTTGGAGATCATATCAGCTAACGAGCCAGCTCCGATTGTTAGCGGGCAAGATCCAGCAAGGCCAGCAAGGAGTCGGAATGCGATAAGTCCCCCCAGGTTAGGGGCCTTGGCGCAGGCCACAGTGAAGGCGACGAAGAGAACATTGCAGATGTGGTACAGCGGGAGTCGGCCGTACATTTCAGACAAAGGTGCGATGACTAGGGGACCAAAGCAGTAACCAAGAAGGTATACTGAGACGATGAACGATGCCAGTTGCTCGTTTGTCGAGTGGAACTCCCTCATGACTTGATCGATACTTGGTGCAAAGATGGAAGACGCAAGTGGCCTGGAAGTGTTAGGTGAGTGAGCTTTATCAAAAGGAAATGAAGTATTCTTACGTGACGAATGTAACAGATGAGACGAGGATGACATTGATTGTCTTCTTCTTCATTGACCAGTTCTGAGGGTTGGCTGGGTCGTCAGGGCCGTCCCAATTAACAATATTGGGGTCATCTGAAGGAGGATCATCGAATTCGACTGATGTAGATCCCTCTTCAAGATCTCTTTCGCTTTTCTTGAGATCCTCTTCGGGTATTGGTGCTGGAGTGGCAGCACTGACCAGCTGGTCGTCAACTTCGACATGTTTCATGCTGTCTTGTATGCACTCGAGTGAGTGATTCGGCACTTATGAGTAAGTTCTGCTCGTCCGATAGTTCGAGCTTTGACAGACAGCATCAAGCAAGAAGATGCTCGTGTAAGGCTGAGGGTCTAAAAGGAGTTGGAATGGTTGGGAAGGGGCCTGTTATTATATGCTTGATCCCCAGCAGATCTAAAGTTTCCCTAGAGGCACTAATGCATACTACAAACGAAGGGACCATTTGACCGGGAGCCTCAACGGCAAACGGCTTATGTCCGTGTCTTAACATCGGGGCCGATCTACCAATCTGGAGACCGGGAGTCATTGGGAAGTGGGTGTAGATGATCCAAGCCAATCTCGACAATAGTATGGATTGGTAATAGTCACAACCCTCGCCATTTATCCAGAAGGATTTATCATACTGAACCAATAGTTTCAGTCAAATCGAACAAATAGGAGGCGTAAGCAAAGCCAAATGTAAGGAAGTAATGTTATAAGTTGTCCCGTGTCGGAGTCGGGGCCATGGATATTCCGCGGAGCTTCCATGGGGAATGGCATTTTCGCCCGTTCTTAATCACCGCCTATTCATTCCTCACAACAAAGCCAAGAAAAAAACCACCGTAACAGTGTAACTGAAGCCATGGGTCGTCAGCCTCGTCAGCGTCCTGTGTCTTGCAACTTCTGCCGTGTGCGCAAGTTGCGCTGCAGTAGAGAATTTCCGTGTTCCAATTGCACAAGCCGCGGAGTTCAATGCCAGGCTCAAGACCCACCCCGGGCAACGGCCCCGTCTTCACGGCCGATTTCTAAACGTGCAGGCGGAGGTGTAAGCGGAGGCGGAGGCGGAGGTGGAGGACCGTCTTCTGCGGGCAGGGAGGCGGACATTCTCACACGATTGGAGAGGCTGGAGGCTCTTCTCGCAGAACGAAACAAAGAGACTGACTCTAATCCTAACTCTCGAACAATATCATCAGCCCCTTCGAGTGTAGAAGGCAGTGATGTTGCTTCCCGGACACAGCTGGAGCCTCTACAACCTTTGCCAATCAATGTTCAAAACTTGACGGCTGATGCTCTTTGGCTCGAGAGTTCATGCCTTGGCCCAAAGCCATCAGTAAGTCCAAAACTCTTGGCACCACTCAACAAGTCGACTTACACAAGTTACCTGTCTAGGAATCCGTATTGGTCGACAACATCGTTTTCCGCATATGTCCTATACGCTCAATTGCACAGCCGTCATGTTACATCTTTCAAAACTCAAGTGTCCCCTCGGGTTTCCTCTCTTTGGAACCAACAAGGTGCATCTGGTTGCCTCAACGACATGAAACCAAGGTTTTGGTTCACAAGTACACCTCGGTCATCACTTTTATGCATCATGTCATACACACTCCAAGCCTATATAAACTCGTCGATGAGGTCTACGATGCCGTTGAAAAGGGGACACATGTTTCCCTATGCTCAGTTTTCCTGATGCTTGCAGTCTGCGCTAACGTCACATACGCATGGACAGCAGTAGACAACAACATGACGCCTCTCTTCTCTGATTATACAGAGGCCAACAACCAATCATTCGGATGGCTCAAATCAACCTTCGATGTATTCGATGCATCTCAGCGGAGGTCGGAGATAGGTCTCGAGTCGGCTCAGGGGCTCATCATCGTGAGTTTCGTCCTGTTGAACTTGGAAGGAGTTTCCTCCCGAGCTCGAAACTGTTTCTTCAATTCCATCACCATTTGCCGTGAGCTCGGACTGCACCGTCTGGATCACCCTCACAACCCGCCCTCGGTGCAAATACCCCAGCTCAGTCCTCTCAAAATGGAAACTGCTCGGCGAGTTTGGTGGTACCTCATTGGTACAGATGCGTAAGGCCTCCCTACCCAAAACTCAATAGCGTTTGATCTAATGGTTTACAGCATGATATCTCGATTTCCCGGCCCGCATGAAGGCACCTACCTGATCAATCCAAGGCAAATGAATGTCAGAAAACCTCTGAATGCCGACGATGAAGATCTTGTAGAAGGACAAGAGTTGGTGGGAAAGCCAATAAATTGTTCGACCAATATGTCTTATTTCTTACAGAGGGTACGGCTGGCTGAGGTCGTCCGCAACTTCACTGACCGAGTACCTCTCACAAATTCGTCAAACCCAGATGTCCACTCATACGACCTTGTTTTGGAAGTCGATGCGGCCATCGGACAATTCATTGAAGATCTACCTCCATTCCTCAAGTTTAATACGGATGAGCCACAGCAGCTCCCTGCTACAGACACGCATAAAAAACCAGGACTGATTATTCAGCGTCATGTAATGAATGTCTTTGTCCATGGCCAAAGATGCAAACTTCATCT
>NC_030995.1:974788-1033668 GCF_000149955.1 Fusarium oxysporum f. sp. lycopersici 4287 | reverse complement strand
AGATTTGTTGGAAGCATGGGACATATTGGAGGCAGCCAAAGAACTCTCTCAGACCCACGGCTCGCATACAAGATCTATTGGCACAGGTGATGAAGAAGCATAAAGTGACACTGCCAGTGGGCAAGGAGAGGCAGAGACCGGTGAGATGTGAAAATCTTCCACCTACACCAAGCTCGTCAACTGCCATGTTGTCAAATGGTACGACACCAAATGATGCCATAGCATCTGTCCAAGAGTTGAGCGACATGGGATTGAATATGGATTTGGAGGGAATGGATTGGGAGAATTTGCTTTGGGGTTTAGAGGCTCCTTTATTCTGAGATTCCGCTCAACAGCAATCGACGGGATGGCTGGTAAATTATATCACCTGATTAACAGTGTTGACTTTGTGCCTTTATCTTTCAAAAAGATAGAATTCAATGATCGTTGGGTGGTCTAAAGGGTGGCCAAATTGAATAGAAGTACAAACTCAAACAATAATACGCAAAGAGACCTTCACTTCTTTAACTCCTCAGGATATCCTACAGTAATATTTGATTTAAAATTATATGGGGTCTTGTGCGGCACTTAATAACGTATCTGTGGACTGCAGTTATTTTGCTGCAGGTATAGACTCCTTTACAGATTCTGTCTTTTGCCCAGTACTGCGAATCTCGTTAGTGTCCGGTCCCATTCTCATTTGGAATTATGTACCTCAGTGGCGGGTCAACCTTCTTTTGCGCATCATTTGCAAATATTGGCTGAAAAGTGTAGAATCCTGTATTTTACTGAGCATGACGACCTTGATAGAATAGGCACTTCCAGCGAAACTAACCTCCAACCACACCGCAAAAGACAGTCAAAGCCAATGGCAATGCTCTCTCGAAAACATGCATTTTGAGTATATTATATCAGAAGGAAGCGATAGTCTTGAAGTATTTCGACTAACCTCTAGTTCTGAGCAAGTCTCAAACGTAGTTAAGTTAAGGGTAGGTAGCCACATCAGACTCGAACTCGAAATAATTGGGACCAGATTTATAGTGGATCGCACACGCTGAAGCTTCCGGAACGTGCTCCACTAAAACTTCCTCAAGGGACCTCGCGTGTCTGTAAGCACTTGCACGACGCGTCTCCCGGTTTCCTCGACCGCGTTCCCCGCCCCGCCCCGGCCATGAAATCAATTAAAGAGTTACGTACCTGCTGAACCGTGAACACCACCCTCGGTATTGATATTTCCAACTTCATCTCTTTACTGATTCAAGTCGTTTTGAACGAAAAACTCACAACTCCGACACGACGTCATGTATGCGACAAAATAATGTCATTTGGACAATGAGCAACTGGAAGGAACTGGGAGAAGTCCCTGATTCTGAGGAAGAAGATGGATTCGAGAGCCAAGAATTACCATCATTGCCTACGATCAGGCAGACGAATAAGACCATTAGCGAACGATCCGAGAATCGAGAAGTTGATACGGCCAACCACGAGGAGAAGGATAAAGATCGCGACATCTGGGATGTCCCCAACTCCTCACAGGAGCTTACCCACCATGCTCTTTCAACCAAGACACCTGCTCGAATACCGGAAGTAACGTCAGAGCAGCCCGAAAGAAACGAATTTCCCTCTGATATTTATGATATTCCATCATCATCTCCTCTGTCATCCATACACTCGGATGTTGGCCTACTTGACATCGACAACCTTGACCTTGAACGACCGAATGTGACGACCGAAGCTACGCTGTCGAATGAAGCCCAGGAAAACGATACGGCCAGTAATGAAACATCAAACATAGCGATTGAACGGTCGTCACCGCCCCCAGCTCCGGAGTTCGAGGACAGCCGGAATACTGCGCATACATCCTCGTCACTAGTCCTTGGAGATGACCATGCGACATTCATGCCTAGTCAAATTCTGGGCACTACTGCTGAGAATCAGGCTGCCCAACAAGCTACTATTCGTTACGAACGGTCATTTCGCCCCAGAAAGCCTATCCAAGAGCGCCCTTATGCCATTGAATTGTCCCGCTACTCCAACACGCTCAAGAGCCATGGCGTCCGGCCAATCAGACTTGCAATGGAAGGAGAAAAACGACGTCGACGACAGGCTGAGCAAGATTCTTCGCAGGATAAGGACTTTGAAGATGATAGCCAAGGCTCAAACATACCGGACATATCTGATGAAAGCCAATTGAAGGGTGCGGAGGACTTTTTGGACGGCTTGGATACACTCGATCTTCCCTCACCTTCACCACCGAAGACGTCGCCAATGAACGATCGTGCTGGGCCCAGCAGTCAGGCAAGCTCGACAGGCGATACAGAAAACACGAGCATGGCCGGTGATGATCTTCCAGCTTTGCAAGACTTGCTGAGACAACCGACTATCACGACTTCGAGACAGTCTGGCAAACGGAAATCGTCACCGTCTCGGTCTTCCACAAGGAAGCGCAAAAGATACGATATTGTTGATAGCGATCCTCTTGAACCTGCATCTGTTTTCAGACTTGCGCCCGGCACAACAGACTCACCTGCCGCAGCACGTAGTTCAAGGCGACACGCCGATGACGAGAAACCTCAACATGAACCTTCGGAATCTCCATTAGTGTCAGCCAAACAAACCGAGCCATTTATGAGGTTGACACAGCGACCCGCCATCTTCAATGTGAGTGACTCCGAGGATGAATTCGCTGGCTCTACCACCACCCAGCAGCTAGACCACGAAGATGCCGCATCTCAATCTGAATCCGAGTCAGGCTCTGAGAGTGGCTCCGAGATTGTCAACACGGTTGGCCGTCGCATCAGAGGAGTCCTTCCTGCATCTTGGCTGCGGCTAGATCAGCAAGCTGGTAATAAGAAGGCCCTGAAAGACATTCATAAGCGAGCTGTTGCTTTTTCGCCCGAACGGGAAATAAGACGTGGTGTTGCACAGAGGCGTGTCGCCTCGTCAAATTCTGTCACAAACTTTGAGATGTTCTTTGAAGACTCGGATGATGATTCGCCAACACCTGCATCAGCCCTGCGACAGGAAACAACTGACGATGTATTCCACAACCAAACTCGCTTAACCATTGAAGACGGGCCTATAACCATTTCAGAAATTCTGTCTGATGATGAGGGATCTGTGGTCGAGGACAACGCTATTGATCCTATGTTTACTGGACGGAAACGACAATTGAAGCTTGCCGACTCTTTTCGTGGCCCAGCAAAACGACACAAAACTTCCGATGCTCAACGGAAACAAGTAGCACCCAAGGGACCCCATCAGCCCAGAATTACTAGCATGCTTGCTGGGACTCGGGGCACTTCTGTGCCTGCACCTGAGCTTGTCAAGAAAAAGTACCGTCATCCTACATTGAAACGCAAGTCCAATGGAAAGAAACGATCTACGAAGAACAGGTCATATGCACCGCCTCGACTAAGTATTCTGGACGTGGTTGAAGCAGACGCACCAAGGTTCCTCAAGATTGCTGCGAGGTCTGCTACCCGGCGTCGAGACATGGGTAGGAGTAGTCCTGGTAGAAAGTTGATCAAACTTGCTACTAGAGAGGACCATATTGACGCGACATCTGTCTTGAATAACTGGAGGGTCGGTTCGATCCCCCAACGCCAGTCGGTCACTGCTGCTCGAAAAGCCAAGAAAGCGAAACCCAAGCCGAACCCTAAGCACAGGGAGACTAAGCAACCTCTGCGCGAAACATCTGGGAATGGCTCTTCTATTCCACGACGGATGCCGTTGGCATCAGGAGCATCTCGACGCCTGGTCAAACAAGTGAGCCAGGCAGGGTCAGTCAAGTACCAGCCGGACAGTACTCATGCAGAAACTCGAATGAGCCAGAACGCCCTTACCAGCACACCTTTCTCCCGTTCTGGCTCAGGAGTCGTGCGTCCGGCTCAACTGGAAATGGACGAAACAGACCAGACTAGTCGCTTCTCTTTCAACGCAACCAAGAAACGTCTGGATCGTCTGTACCGGAAGCAACGTGGTGATCTTTCAGCTTCAAGCATCATGACCTTCGACCATGAACCCGATACGTTTTACTCAGCGAGTCCACCTCCCGAACAAGATCCAGTACCTCTCCGAATCGTTGAGGAACCATCCCAAAACCCGAACAAATCGCGGTTTCGGAAGAAGACCAAACCTCAACGCATTGATGTCGAAGCACCGCAGTTTAGTCGTGCGAATGATCCTATCCCCGTCGAGCTTGCCTCAATCTCAGAGCCGGCTCAGTCTACAGTGGCGAATGAGGAGAAACTTCAAGGTTTGGGGCCGTATGGTACACAGTACACCCATCATTTTGAGACTTTCCCTCTGGATGCCCAGGTCTACTTCCACGAGTCAACTCTTATTGGAAGTGGTGTGTTTGAATCTGTATCAAGTGCCCCGAGCTGCCAACATCTACTGGAAACTCGACCACGGGTATCGTTTAACTTTGGAGAGCAAATCCTCAGATGGGGCCATTGGGACTCGCAAGTGTCCTCTGAGCTGGGTATGCTTCTCGATTCCATCGCAGACCAGCTCGAATACACATCAGTTAACAAAGAAGCCCGAGACCCCAAATTTGTAAAGAGTGCTGCAGGGTTTATCATGAAGTTCATACTGAATTCTTTGAGCCTCACGGACCATACACAGGCAAAGTCTTTCGTTGGGAGGGCACTTGAGGTGTTCCAAGGATTCAATGGCCGCATACAAGCGGTACTGGGACGTGACGATAACACCGCACAACCCCAGTATCTATCTATTGCAAGCGTCTATGATTATTTGCTTCTTGCCGCGCTCTTTGTTCTGAGACTTTGCCAGAGCGAACCCTCTTTGACGAGTGATCAATTTCAAATGGAGGATCTGGTGAGGAGCTTGGCCAGAACTGCAATTATTTCACTCTCCATGGCTGGAATGGACAACATCACAAAAACCTACAGTGACCTGAAGAACTCACGGTCACGAGAGCGAGGATTGAGAGATGATGTGCCTGCCATTCACTCCTGGCTTATTACCATGAAGACTCTGGAACATGCCCATATTCCTCGGGGCTCATTCTGGGACATTCTGTACGCCGTCATAGCCACGCCTGAGGTTTCAGAAAGCCTTGATGCGACTGAGCATGAGCGCTTGTGGAAAACCATGTTTCTTCTTCTCCCACTCACTGAGTTTAACGACAAAGGTATCGTTGCTGCAGGTCGAAGGCATAATGCAGTTGTCGATGGCTGGGCATTACCACAAAAACTGCTCAAGAAGATTTTCCAGGTTTACAAAAATAACCCACGGCAGTCACCAAGCTTCAACAACTACTGTCGGGCACTCGTTGGCCGTTGCCACTATCTTGTTCAGCAATGGGGCTGGCGCAAATGTGTAGCCGTGATTGGTGTCATCTTTGACTTCTTTGGTTCGCAGGACCTCGCTCATCTGCGCAATGAAGAGGTGTACGCTTCGCCCAAGTTTCTGGATGAGCTCGCAGGAAGCCCCTCACTGTCTGTTGATAAGGCCGACAAGTGCTTCCACATCTTCCTCAAGCTCGTTGCGTTGAGTATCAAGAAGTTAGGCGCCGTTGGCTCGTTGAAAGACATCCGGAACCTGATAGCCCGGACAATGCCGAACCACAATCGGCAACTCCTAAAGGAGCAGACGATCCAGGAGCGTGATTTGGCTGCGTTACGAAACCACCATGATCTGCTCTGCACCCTTTTCTGGGCTTCGCCGGCAGAACTTCGCCCAGGCGCCCATTTGATCGAGCGGCTCGTCGCCCCAGCAAGCTCCCACAAAGAGGCGTGCTTAATCAACGTCAGAGCCTGGAACCAGTTGGCCAAGTTTATCATCGCGTCCGGAGAAGCTACGACAGCATTCAGACCGTTCACACAGTGGCGGAACAGCCTTTTCCAATCCATGATGCAACAGTTCGATTCCGTACAGTCTGATATGCAACAGCAAGTCTTGGCCATGTCTAAAGATGTCAGTAACACAATCGACCCAGACTTGATCAATGCCGTGGTGGCCATGAACAAAAAGGCTACAATGGACGTATTGTATGTTTCGGTGACAGCATCATTAGATGTTATGAGGCATGCACCTAACTTGGAGGCCGCCACATTTGCCCTGAATACACTGCAACTACAGCAAGTTTTCCGGCGATCCAGTGCATATCCCATGGAGCTTGACTGGTCGATTCTCCGTTCTTCCCTATCCACCTTGGAGGTTTTCTTCTCCCATGTTGATGAGTTCAAGGACGACGAAGACAGTCAACAGAGCGAGAGCCAAATCTTGAACTCAGCCCAAGCGGATGATGCTATCTTGGTAATTGATCACGACCTGTCCAAAGCCTACTTCTCAATGGCGAGATGCATTCTCTCTTCACAGGGAGAACTAGGCGAATCCCCTTCTGAAGCTGTGCAGAGATCCCAATGCACTGAGCAGGTCATAATCTTAACAGCCCGGCTTGTAGTAAGGTTCATTACTGGTGGACTGTTGCGACTTGGCGATATGTTTAAACCGGGGAAATATAGCCTGTTCGAGGAGGTTCCAGCCAAACTCAACCTCGACCAACGACGACATCTTGTCTTGTTCTTGACCACGCTCCTCAAGCACAACTTTGATGATTTTAGCGAGGCAGACTTTTCTCTTTCAGAGGTCTGGGCTCTGTCAATTGTCAAACCAAGGCCATACCTATCGTACGAAAACCAGTTTGCGGAGCAGTTGCTACGAAAGCAGAAAGAATTCGTCCCAGACGCAGTCGTTGGACTTGTTATTAACCCGGACTACAACACGAACCGAGACCTCTTCGAATTCCTTATAACATGGATGCGCAAGTCCTTGCGAGATGCTGGACCAGCGCTGAAAAAGGTCATCATGTCAGAACACTCCAAGACACTCAAGTTGGTGATGCAGCAGATCATAGGAGATTTGCGGACGATGTCTCACGATGCCTCTGAACATTCTGGCTATGTGGTCTTTGTTCGGGATATCATTGCGCTTATTAGAGCTCACGGCTCTGATATTTGCACAGTCGACAAGTATTTCTATCAGATCAGTAAGGAGTATTCGCCGTCTATCCAGGACCCGCAACTGCAAGTGGCTGGCATGATGTCTTATGGGCTTCGGCTGAGCGAAGGGGACACCAAGGTCATCCACCAGGTCTTCTTCTTCCTTTCTAACAACTTCAAGATTGCACTCAAAGACAACAAGCTTCAAGACGAAGTTGAGCTTTTGTGCCGGGGAATGGAGAACCCGGGCATTCTATCTTTCATCCTGAACAAGATGCTGCCAGCGATTGTCAAGACTGCGACAGTCGAAAGCTCGATATTCCCCATGGTTGAAGTTTACGCAGGAGCACTGCGAGTTCTTTTGACCCGCGATGTAATTCCTCGGGAGTTGGCGGAAAGCGAACTGCCGCATATAGTTGTTCTTTTACGTGCCATTGCCAACTTCTTTGATCAACTCAGTAAAAAAGACGGACACCTCCGGGCCGAGGAAGTCCATCTGGTGACACAGCTGTTGTCATTGTCAAACAGCCTATGGTGTCCTCTATATGGTCTGTCACTTTCTGGAATATCTTGCGGTTCTTGGACAGATACCGTGCAAGTTCTCAAGCATGTGAGGAACGGGTTGTCGAGGGCCGAAAACTATATCTCTGACATGGTCGATCTTGAAGACTATTCTGTCAGAGCAGAAACCCTCCTATCCGGCTTTCGGCAACAGGGCATGGCACCTCCACAGATTGGTGATGGTGTCAGAAGCTTCACCGATAATCTCATCAACGACGTTCAAAAAGTCTGGGTCAATACTGGAACAAGGATCACCATTCAAGCGCCTGGCAGAGGTCCAGGGTTTACACAGGCGCAGTCTAACCAAGGAACACCTGTACCAATATGGAATGCAGAAGTCTTGGTGACTGTCTTGTACGGGGAGTTGAGGACATGGAATCATTGGTGGAACAAAGTGTTTGGCAAGGAGCCAGAACAAGTAGATGTGATTGAACCTGTCTTGTTTTAATCAGCATAGCAACGGCGTTAGGTTTACAAATGTTTGCCGATTGTGGATTGCATAGGGGATATTGCATGTGGTTTTGTTTCTCGGAATGAATAGAGTCTATGAAATGATATATATATATATATATATATACCCGTCGACTTGAACTTATGGAATATGTTTTGCCGTGGCTATTTATTTCATAATAAAGTAAAAAAGTTCTTACTAGGTATTAAGGCAAGGTAAGTAGGTAGGTATGCCTATAAGTGAAGTGCAGGATGGTCGGCCGGTTATTTCTCGAGTGACGTATCTTGGACCGTGCAACGCGCCAAACGCGTCTCCCCGATAAGCTCATTTATGCGTATCTCGAACAATTTGTGAACTTCAACCAGCAATTGTACCCAAAGACGGTGGAATTGCCCAAATGCAAGGAACCACGATGACCTCACTGTTTGGTCTTCCAGATGAGGTCATATTAACTCCCTTGTTCGAATCATTTCCTTGTCGAGAGCATCAAATCCGCTCCCTAGCAACGCTGCTGCATGTATGTGATGTTTATCAACCATCTTTCTACATCAACATAACATACTGACAATATATAGCCCAATGCAGCTCCTTGTCGAAACCTCGTCATCCACGGCGCAACGGCTACAGGCAAATCCGCCATCACCTATCGACTTGTCTCCGATCTCGTCACCAGTATTAATAGCGATGAATCCTCAGGGGGTCTGCAAGCTGCTATCGTCAACTCTGTACAATGCATCACAGGACGACACCTCTTCGAACGCATAGTCGGTCAGGTTGCTGAGGCGCTGCAGTGGGAGGAGGTGCCTCGGCGATGCGAAACGCTGGCGCAATTGACGGTTGAGATGGTCAAGATGATTCAGTATCCAAAGAGGGATGCGAGGTGGCGTTTTATCTTGGTGCTGGATGCTATTGATCGACAAAGAGATGCCCCGGCCACATTGTTACCAGCTCTGGCGAGGTTATCAGAAATTGTGAGCACCCAACATCCTTGATACACATGTACAAAGCTAACAAATGTCCAGATTCCATGCCTCACCTGCGTCTTCGTAGTCACATCTCCGCCCGCTGGCTTCCTACGGTCACCTTCGTCAGCGCATCTCCTTTTTCCTCCCTACGAAAAGAAGGAATTCGTTCGCGTCCTCTCGCTCACGCCACCGAAATCGATTGCTACATGTACGCAGCAGGAAACCACCGATCTCTGGACTCGATTCTGCGCTGCCGTTTACGACTCCCTCACAAAATCAGCGTCTCGCACACTGCCATCGTTTAAGCACAGCTGCCACGCGCTTTGGCCGCGCTTCACAGCGCCCATTCTAGCGGGAACACATCTGCCGAAAGAGTTCTCGAAGCTGTTAATCGCAGGAAGAGTGCATTTCCAAGATGAGTCTTTGCTCAACCCAAGTATTGTCTCTATTCGGCCAAAGAACAAGCCCATTGAAACCATCGCGACGAAACCTACAGTCTCAGCAACCGATCTCACAAACCTTCTCCCTACGACAGCTCGTCTCCTGCTGCTATCAGCTTATCTCGCCTCCCACAATGCAACCCGCCATGATCTCACACTCTTCTCGACATATCATCATGGCCGCAAGCGCCGCCGAGGAGGTATTGTTGCTCGGGGAGCTACACGGACGAAGCATCGCAAGATCGCCCGCAAACTCCTTGGCGCACACGCCTTTGTCCTTGAGCGAATGATGGCTATCTTTGCCGCTGTACGAAATGAATGGGCAGATGGCACCGCCGTAGGCGCTGCCGGCCTCGATGCAGATGTAGCCATGGCTGTATCGACACTTGCGAGCTTAAGACTGTTGACACGAGTAGGAGGCGCAGGAGATGTTATGGATCGAGGAGGCAAGTGGAGGATTAATGTTGCATGGGAGGTGATACGAGGAATAGGGAGAAGTATAGGCGTCGAAGTTGAAGAATGGCTGATAGATTGATACCCGACGCATATAGTAGACCAGTAGGGCATCTCGATTAAAGCATATATCAAGCAAGATTTAAAACCAGATCGTTAATACGTCACGCTCGAGCTGTGATTGCAGGCTCATCTATCCAAAGTAGTCCAGCATTATCATTCCATATCCACCTAATGATACATTGCATCCGGCGCTCCCTTGACAAAAGGAGGGCCTCACAAGTGTCGTTGTGTCTTGTCTCTCAAAACAAAAAACGCCATCCCATGATATGTCATACAGGAACCCAAAGCCCTTCATCTAGATATCGGGACATAAAGTAACAACAACACCTTACACGAGAAACTCTAGCTCTCATATCTTTTTGATTGTTTGAATTCGAAACACCAAATCTGTTCACCAAAGAAATACGCAATCTAACACATACTCATGAGAAATATCATGCAACGCTCATGCAACGCCAGCAACCCGATCGCCTGGCTGCCATGTGTCTTCCTGTTTAGTTCCTGGAGGGAGCCAGCCTCCGTTACCAGTGCCAGGAGTACGGCTGCGAGGAACACCATCGTCTGACTTTTTTGGATCTTCTGCCGCAGACGGCCGACCAAAGTAGCCTTCATGGTAGGGATAAGAACGGGCGTTGAGCTCAGTACTTTGAGGGGATTCCATGATAGGTGTTGGGCGCAGTCCATTATTTGTGATGGGGAGAATCGATGATCGCTTAATCTGCATCGACTGAGCCTTTTGATCGGCCTTGTTGCCAGACTTTGTTCGGTCATACAAGTAGAGACCCAGAAAGGTGAGAGCAATGCCCACACCTTGTAGGGGTGTTGTGGGACTCCTGAACCATACCAGAGCCAAGACAATGACGAACACACGCTTGATGAGACTTGCTACTGAATAGGTAACAGGGGAGACCATGGAGAGTAGGATGAAGGCGAGAATGTTCTGGCCAAAATGGAAGACACCGTTAAAGACAAACTCAAGCGTGAGTCTTCCATGGTCCATCGAGTTGGGTTGCTCATTCAAGTCTATCGAGCCCTCGTGGTAGAAGTTCATGAGAAGAGTGAATCCTTCAGACCAAAGCCAGATGGGCAATGTGAGAAGAAAAGCCATGCCAGAAGAGTAGCAAAGTAAGTTGAGCTTATCCAACTTCTTAGGTAGTGAATGGGGCGACTCAGCCTCAGCTTTAGCAGCCTCGTTGAAGAGCTTCTTAGAGAAGATGTTTTGGGTAACGAAGATGACGGTAGCCAAAAGAGCATGGATAACACCAATAAGCTCTCCACCATAGGTCGTTTTGCCCGAGCAGGCCAACATGACGCCGAATGTGAGAGGGATCAGAGACAGGTACGTCGTCTTGGGGTACCGAATGTCGTACACGATTCTATAAGCGAGAACGGTAAAGAGGGGTGAAAGACCCTTGATGGTATGGACAAGTGACACAGGGATCTTTGAGGTAGCTGTCGAACTAAGAAGGTGGCCACCGATCTGGAATGCGGCTAAAGGCAGAGTCGTTCTGATAACGTCGCGAGTTGGCTTTCGAATCGGGTGCTTGAGAGCTGTAATTTTGGTTCGCAAGACTGGGAAGATGGTCGCAAGCCATGCCATGAAGATACATAACGAGGAGACGAAAGCGAATTGGACCAGCGTCAAAGTAGCGGGCTTGTCAAAGGCTATCAAGATGGACTTGGAGGAGGTGTTTGTAAGGGCAGACGAAGTGTACCACAACAGGCACAGAATCTGTGTACCGCAGCATCAGGTCAGCACTTTGAACTGGTAACTCTACATTTGGCTTGGGGCTCGGGAAGAAGGGCGTACAATAAGCTTCGGAGAGACGGGGGCACGTAGGGCATCGGCGATCTCGTGGGCGTTCTGGCTAACACTGCCATTGCGACCTCTTATTGTACGAATAGCATCCGTGAGGCTCTTTTGTCGATTGTGCCCTCGAGGAGCCGTTGACCAGCCATTATCTGATTTCGAGGCGGGTCGCCATCGATCTGAGGGACGAGGAGGTGCGCCATTTGCCCACCCGGGAGGATTCAAAGGGCTCTCTGACGGTGACTCGCCCAGGGGCGTATCGATAAAGTCGGGGAACTTTTCCATCACAGGAGAGTGATAAGAAGGGAGAGAAGATTAAATTGCGGCGCAAAGGCCAGATATTAAGGTTGCGTGTTCGGTTTGAATTGATTTGAATCGGTTTTATAACGAGTGACAGATGACGAAGGCAAGATTCGAGTAAATCGTTATAATCGTCGACGAAAACGTATGCTCATCGCTTATCGAAGGGTCGACTCGTAATGGCTATCTCCCAAGTACCTGAGGCTGTAGGCCAAGGCGCGAGCTGCAAGTCGAATGACGAAGCCAAGCCTGAGAACGAAAGCGGAAGAGAACAAACGACAGCGGTCGAAGAAGGCGACGTTGCTGGCTCTATGCAAACACAGAGCAGAAGCTGGTGAAGCTGAAGAGAAAAAAAGAATGCCAAGTTACAACCAAGTACTGTAGCTTCTGTTGGATGGATGGTGTTAACGTCGAAGTGGGAATGGTGCAAGTGGGATAAGCAAGGTACAGCCTATAATTAAACCAAGGGGCTCCAATAGAAGGACGAATCGATGCCAGATAGATTGCACACGGGGGGTTACAGGGGCCCTTCCCTTGGGATCTTCTGTAATAAGCCTGTAACTAACATTACGTGGCTTGCTAGCCTCTATCCGCGGTTAGTCCGGCAGCCGCCGCTGATAAGCTGATAACGCACCTTTAGCCGCCCTGAGCCGCCATTCGTTTTACGTGAGCTAACTAAGCTAAGCAGCTAATCTGAGGTTGACTGGAGACAGACTTTTGAAGGCGTCGCGCAAAAGTCGTCTCCACCTGCACCAGCTAAACCAATCTCTTTGTTAGCGCATCCAACTGTGCTTTTGCTTCAACCTCACTTTCCTTCAACTCTTGTGTGTATTGTCTCTGTAACTTCAGGGCATGAATAGGGACCCTAAGCAGGCCATTCTCGCGCTCGCCTTGTCCTACGCCACCTTCCAGCTCACGACGCAAGTCTTTAATCCAACCACAAGCAAAAGACAATCCCTGGTCGCGACGCCAACGTCGCCAGCCTCTGATTCACTATGGCGGCCCCAAAGATGACCAAGAACCAGATGCGTAGGGCCAAGAAGAAGGAGCAGAAGAAGGCTCAAGCAGAGGTATGTCCTGGTCTCCTCGCCCTCGTTGCGACATCACCCACTGACGCGCTGCAGGCTACCCCTACAAAGACCAAGGAAACCGCCGAGACTACCAACCGTGAAGAAAACGATGCCGCCGAGTCTACGACGACAGATCTCGAAGTGAAGAAGGGGTCGACAACCGAAGATGCCGCCACCACAGATGGTCATGCGATCGAAGTTGACATGGATGAGGAGGATCCCGCATATGCCATGTACAAGGACATTTTTAACAAATTCGGCGCGTCGATGGAAGAGGACGAGATCGCCAAGGAAGCCAACGCTGGCAATCAAGGGACAGTGTTCTACGCGGATGACGACGAGATTCCAGACGAAGACGAAGAGAACAACGGACAGCCCAAGTTATCCAAAAAGAAGAAGAAGCAGCTCAACACGATCTCTATCGCAGAGCTCAAGGCGTTGGTCAAGGTTCCTGAGGTGGTAGAGTGGCAGGACGTATCCTCGTCGGACCCTCGACTGCTTGTCCAGATCAAAGCTCAACGAAACGTCGTGCCAGTACCAACCCATTGGTCCTTAAAGCGAGAGTATCTGTCTTCAAAGCGAGGTATCGAGAAGCCACCTTTCCGACTACCCCAGTTCATCGCAGAAACCGGCATTACCGAGATGCGCGATGCCGTCCTCGATAAACAGGCAGAACAGTCGTTGAAGCAGAAACAGAGGGAACGTGTTGCTCCAAAGATGGGCAAGCTTGATATCGATTACCAAAAACTTTACGATGCTTTCTTCCGTTTCCAGACCAAGCCCGAATTGACGCGATTTGGTGAGGTTTACTATGAAGGCAAGGAGTCTGAGGTCGATTACCAACATTTCCGACCGGGAGACCTCACCGAGGGTACTAAGGAAGCCCTGGGAATGCCTCCTGGCGCACCACCACCATGGCTCATCAACCAACAACGGTTTGGGCCTCCTCCATCCTATCCTACTCTGAAGATTCCTGGACTGAATGCGCCACCACCCGCTGGAGGCTCATGGGGCTTCCATCCTGGCGGTTGGGGCAAACCCCCAGTTGATGAGTTCAACAGGCCTTTGTTTGGTGGTGATGTCTTCGGTCTTGCGGCACAGGGTGGACAAGGAGGGGCACAAATGCACACGGGAGCCGGTGAGCCTGTGGAGAAGAACCTGTGGGGTGAGCTGCAGCCACGAGAAGAGGAATCAGAGGAGGAGGAGGAAGAGTCAGATGAAGACGAAGAGGAGGAAGATGATGATATTCCTGGTGGAACAGAGACACCCAGTGGCCTCGAGACTCCCGGTGGTTATGCCAGCACAGTGCAGGCCGACTACGGGCAAGGTGTCGAGACGTCTATTGCTGGTGAGATGGACTTGCGAAAGGAGCGCCGTGGCTACGACACAGAAGAGTCCAGTGCTCCTCGATCCGCCTACACCATCCTGCCAGAGCGCCAAGTTCGCGCCGAGGGGTTCTTCGGCAGTGACAGGGTATATGACCTCAAGCAAGCACAAGCAGCTCAACGAGCAGGCGTGCCTGTTCTCGGCGCCGATGACGATTCACGCAAGCGCAAGAAGCCTGGCGACATCGACGTTGCTCTTGATGTCGACTCGTTGCACAACCACGATGGTATCAGCAAAGACGACCTGCGGCGCAAGTTCGAGGAGGGTAGGAAGGAAGAGGGCATCGGAGCCAAGTGGGCATATGACGATGACCTGAGTGAGATGATCGCCCAGGAGAGCAGAAAGAGACAGAAGACTGAGGCAGAGCTCAAGGAGAAGCGGAGGGAAGGCAAGGGCAGATACTAATATTGACAGACGAGAACTGTCAGACTGTACCATCGATGGGAACTGGGGTTGGTGACCAGGCGTTTTAATATCTTGTTTATAACGGGGACAGAGCAGCTCAACGGCTAAAATAGGACGAATACCATGCTTCTTGAGGTTTGGAAAATGCACCAAGGACATGGTTGTAGAGCGAATATCAAACGAGTGACCACAATGAGACTTTCTCGGTTAGGGATGCATTGAGCTTTTAGTTGCTGGCTTTGCTACAGGCAAAACTGAATAACTCCGACAAGTCCTCCTTTCAGAATGTTTGATGTAAATGTCGAAATATCTGGACTGATATCACATCATGTTGATCTATGGCATCAAAGAGTTGCTTCGTTTGAGTCTATTCGACGTTGTGTCTGATGACAGTTTGAAACACCAACTTCACCCTCGTAGAAGTCCCTCTTGTCATCGATCGAGATGGTCTCAATCAGATCTTCAACTATGATGCGAGGCCAATGCCTGTGTTGTTAGTGGTCAACTTGTCATCTCATTCCTTTGTTGGATTCATGTTCTTGCGTACTTGATCACTCTGGAGAGCTTGGTGGCTGTATTGAAAGAGAAACAGAGAGTGACAAGTGGAACCAAGGCCTCACTTGTGACTAGAAGACGCAGGTACGTATGTATTGATTTGTGCTTGGCAGCCGGGGCGTTCAGGTGTGATGTACATGGGCATAACCCCAGCCTGCGGATGCTGGTTCTGGTGCTGGAGCCGTCACGCAAGGCTGGGGTTACAGAGAGAGCCAATATTACAGAGCCATTATTCACGACTGATGGAGATGAACACAAAATGCCCTGTAACGTTGAAGCTCAGGGGATATGAGGGTCGAGTTTGAGGCTGTTGCAGGTGGTAGCTCTGATAGGTTGTTTGTATGAGCTGTATTGGCAGTGATTAGTGAACCCAAGTTGACAGGCATGCATTTAATGACCAGGTTGCCCATTCCTATCAGGATAACGGCAACCAGTCTTGAGGTGGTCAGTGGCCCTGTATCACTATCTCATCGTCTCTCACCTAATGAGGAACTGTGCAACAGTCCATGTGGCTTGAGTGTGTGATTCAACCTCTAGTTAAAGCTACTATATAAGTCAGTCTTTCGTTTTAGGAAGAAACCAGGAAAGCCAACAGCTCTTGACCCCTTGCCCATTGCAAGCTTGCCATTGGTCACCAGTCAATGCGGTGCCAGCTCTGCATTCGTCAGAACAAACTAGCGCGGCCAATTGCTGAGGCCAGCCAACAGCCAAAAAGACGAACCATATCACGAATATACACGGTCACATCAAGGCAAAAACACAGATTCAGATGAGAAATTTGCACCAAAAAAAAGGAACATACAACAGCGGGGATTCGCTGGTCGTCACCGACCCAACTACTAATCCGCCGGTTAGTGGCTTGACTATGGGAGAGCGGACGGGATCCCGTATTTTCCACTACCTTTGGTCGTATGTGATTGATTGTGGTCATCATTTGGACTATATGCCCGGGTGCTAAAGCGAGTGAACGAGGCTTCAACAACTGGGATTCGACAGTTTCAGGAGAGTGAGTGAGAGTAATAAGTATCTCTGTTCACTTTTGTTTCTGGCACCAACGCTCTTGATTCTGGCTATGAATTCTGCCGCAGAAGAGCTCCATCACCTCGAATTGCATTGCGTTGCATCGATGGAGTATGATGGTCTGCAGCCCATGGATATCACGCTCAACACTCAACGCCTGGACCAACCTTGGGAAGTTTAAGAGCGAAAATGTGAAGCCTCTGTTATGAATCTAGCATGACTGAGCTGAGTAAGGTATCTTAGCTAAGAGCCCTCCCTCACAGAGGCGTCGCAATGTGGGATAGCATCCAACCAGATCGTGGGTGGAAATGGAAGAATCATGTCCGACATCGTGGGCCTCGCTGAGAGTTGTTTCAAAAACTCCCAGGAACCACCCAAAGGAAGACGCGACAAAAAAAAAAAAAAAACGCGGTGGCTTTGTCGAGACTGACTGTGCTGTTAAGCCTGTACTCGCCTCTGTATGACCTTGCCAGAGTTGGGTGAAGAGGAACGTAGCCTGATGGCACCCTCAATGGTAGACAAGTGTAATGGCCTCGATTGAGTGTGTGTCTAGTCGCGTATGCGTTGCGGGTATAGTCATGGTTGCTTCTTGGAGGAAACGCGGCGATTGGCTGATGCTGACCACATAAGGCTATTGATCATGTACTGCGCACTGCGGTATGTTTCTGATCTGGCCTCTCGTTGATTTACATCATAAAAAGGCACGTCGTGGACTTGAGTGTGCGGTTCTCACATTTCTTCGCTACAACACAATCTCATATGTAATGGATTGGTGTGCTGACCTGAG
Source organism: Fusarium oxysporum f. sp. lycopersici 4287 (assembly GCF_000149955.1). Classification (NCBI taxonomy): domain Eukaryota; kingdom Fungi; phylum Ascomycota; class Sordariomycetes; order Hypocreales; family Nectriaceae; genus Fusarium; species Fusarium oxysporum. The sequence continues at coordinate 1,016,452 of NC_030995.1, read as the reverse complement.
TGGGTGGGTTCTCATGATGGGCGCCTCTATTGCTTGGGTGTGGTCAACCAATGATTACAGGCAACTTCTGTGGTATATCCGGAAAATAATGGAATTAGCTCGCAGGATTTATTGAGGCCACCGTGCTCGATATACCATATAAGAATCTTTGGGTCGCTTATGCCATGTTGACCCGCTGGTCAACGGCCCCTAACACCCATGAGCTGGCGGCAGCGAGGTGACCATGATGAAGCCACCCACTTGGATTATAGTGTTAGTATCACTTTTAGCATCCGTCAGTGATCGTATTGGCACGGTATTAACAATAATTATGGCATTTTGTTAATGTCAAGGAGCTTCAACAACACTGCCCATCCAACTCATGATGGCCTCATCATTTCGCCATCAACCTTGGAAAGGTCGTATCACCTTCAACATTCCTTAAACCATACGCAAAAGATGTTTCCTTGCTCTCCAACTTGCGATAGTCAAACACACCAATGCTCTTTGCATATGCAATATGTTCTGGTCCCAATGTGTACATCTGTGAAAGAACTTGGCTCGAAATAACGGCAGAGAGCCTTCAAGTTATCCAAGAAGCCTTGTATCTTGGAAAGAACAATACAAGCGATATAAACAGGACTTCGATACTGAAAATGGCCATTTAGACACTGTCCATCTACATGTCACGCCCCCAAGCGCCTCGTCAAACAGCTCGTCATACATGCCGTAAAATAGACCACCAAGAGCGACCAGATGTTATCAGGGGCTTCTTCTTTTGTTTAATATGATTTGAACTTGCATTTGACATTTCCTCGAACCATATCCTTTGCCGTTCAAAAATCGACCCTGTTTCTACTGATCTCCACCACTTACCTCCTCTATCACATCTGGGCTGGTCGTTCAGATTTGTCGAGATCCTTCGCTGGGCATTCGCATTTGTGACCTCAATAGATCTCGAATTAATCTATCCCTTTAGAGGGGTCTGTTCAACTTGAAGCAAGTCAACTTCATTCAAAGGGCTAATGCGTAAAGAAGAGGTTTGATCCAAGAAAATCAAGAGCTTGAGTTTCTCTCCAGTCTTTAATCTTGCATAGCATTTCGGTTCCCTCAGAAACACCAAGATCCGAAAAACATGCCACTATGTCTAATTTCTATCAAATGCATTTCGATACCTCTTCTGTAGTCATCGGCCATATCTTGGAATTTATCAGCCACTTCTTCCAAACTCCTTGACTGATTGATGATGATGATGATACCGAATCATTCCCAAACTGGGTGAGTCACACATGTAAGCAGATTCAAATGTGAATCGATAACCTCACACCAAGGCATCCACTCAAGTTACTTGATGGGACCCGCCGTAATCCGTGAGAAGCCAAGCTCATCTTTCGGTGAACACTGAACATGATTTATCAGACTGTTATGCTGTCCCGTGACAAAGTATTCCGTGATACCATCGATTTGATCATATGCTGTTATCATCCTGAGGACGTCACTTCTGTAGCAATGGCCGAAACCGTTATAACAAGCGCCCAGCGTGTTTGAGACTTGATCAACGAGTGCTAGAGAGATCTCTTCGACATGTATATCAAGTGTATTCGACTTGCAGCCTTCCAAAGCATTGTGAGGTGCAATGGGTGAATCAGCCTACCAACCTGAATGGTATTTTGAATTTTCCATCGACAATGCATCTGTCGAATAGAACATATTGACCACTCCCAGGTTGTGCAGCCTGAGGCCGTTTCGTCAAGACCGAAATTGGTATTACTACTTGTGTTGGAGTTGCTGTTGTGATCATCAAACTGTTGCATAACCGTTCATGCTTATATCAACCAAGCTAAGTATAATTAGGTAGTCTCCCTGAGTTGCAGATATGCCCAGATGCTAGCCGCACCGACCACGCTTTGTTTACAATTCCCTTGAATTCTACGTTGAAGCAGCGTCTTCAACTAGCTCTGCATGCCCGCCTGGTCGTGGTTATACTCAAGGTAGTCATCGCAATGGTTGCTCCTTCATCGTCACGCTGAAATTTGTTACACACGCACACAAACAGCAAAATGCAGGTAGTATAGTAATATAATACAGACCACCAAAAGTTTGCAGTACAAGCTGCCTCAACAGAGATGAGCTGCGAAAACCCAGCAATGTCCACGCCAGAAACAATCCACTCTCTACCTCAATCCTGATCAACCGACTCCGGGCATGCCTTCTCATCAGTGTCCCGATCCCAATAAGCGCCGAAACGACTATAAAAACATAAATTTAATGCCATCCTTCCGCTCACGATATCTCCAAGTCTGACTATATTCCCCACCACAAAATCTCGAGGCAATTCTTCACTTCTTTTTGGAGCCCGCCGCTTTCGTGTTAGCTTTTCGAAACCTGGCTCTCTTTATGGCTGTAGGCTCATCAGATTCCCCAACAGCCACGTTCACACGTCTCTTTCTCAGCGCTTGACGCGTAGTCATCGAATGGGAAGCTTTTGCGCTTTGAGAACCAGCGCTGCTTCGTTCGCCTCCTTTCAAGCTTGCTGAGCTAGGTACTGGGATGCTTCGCAAGGATATGGACACCCCGCTCTAGGAGGTTCCTTCCGTTTTGCTACACCCATTGCAAAGCCATTTGGGACGAGTGACCGGAATGGATGCCGAGTTTTCGATGCAACTTGCATGATACAGTCGATTTGAGCATTTCTATACAATTGTTAGCAGTGGCTTGCCGTCAAATAGCATTGGCATTACCTTGTTTGAGCAGATGAGTAGAGAAGGTCCGAGGACGGGGAGCTGACACACTGTACACCCATTCGCGCCTCTCGTAATTTGTGAAGCTCGAGGCGACTGTTTTAACGTGACATCCGCTGCATTGGTACCGTTCGTCTTCGCATCCTCATCTGATTTCAATCGAGCTCGCGCCTCATCAATCAGCTTCCCGGCTTTCTCAACACTAGCGTTATCCAGGACATCACGCGCCATCAGAACACACAGGTGCTTGCCATACTCGTTCATCCGATAATTCGCACCCACCAGCCAAGAAGCATTCTCTTTGACAAACTTGACCCAAGCACGCCTGAAATATTGTCCAGATGTGACATTTTCCTGAAGAATAAATGCGTCCCATCTGCGAATGTATTCCTTCTCTTCTTTCGAGACGTCGGAGAATTCGCCGATATCTTCGCGATGCTTCTGTAACAACCATGCATTATCGACCACGGGTTTTGGTAACTCCTCGCCAGGTTTTAGGCGAGCTTTGCTGACAGGGTCAAAGAGAGGCTGACAAGACTTTGGAATGACGACCTTTTTCTTTTCCGGTCGCGGAATCACCGCCTGAACTGCCGCTGGAGGCTGAGGAGGATTTTCGCCAGACTTTCCAAAGAGTTGTCGTTCGGTGCTGTGCTTCGGTGAAAATCGCACAACATCTTCCATGTGATCTGGACCATAGCGTGAAGTTACCCAGGAGTCATCGCCGTTGACATAGGCCTGCTGATCAAGCGGTTTTGTGGGTTTTCCGAGCTGCAGCTCTTTCGAAGGCGAGACTGCAGACCCCGAAACATGAGTAATCCGGAACAGCGGCCCTTGGCTCGTCTTTTCCAGTGTGTACACATAATTCGGATGGTACGTCATTAGGTGAGCTCTCAAAATGTCCAATGACTCGTTAGCGTTGCCACAGGCACAACACTGCCATGAGAGTAGGTGAACCGGTGCGTTAGCTGACAGCATATACGTGACGAAACCCTCGCCTTGCTCAGGTTGCCCAGCCTTATCTCGGGTTTTGCGCTCCTTTCCATGGGCTTGCGCAGTCAGTACCTTCAAGTTGTATTGCTTGTTATTCCGTTTTCGTAATGCTCGGTTAGGGGTGTGGTCGCCCTCTAGCTCTTCTTCCAGATCATGAGAGATGTCATGCGACGAGTCCTCGTCACCAACATGCCCGTTCACTTCGTTCGTCTCTTGTACTCCATTCATATCTTCAACCTCATGCGTAACCCCATTGATGCCATTCACACCACCCATTTCGTCGTCATCATCATGAAAGCCATTGACGCCGTTTGTGCCGTTTGTGCCGTTTATTTCATGAACATCATTTGTGAGATGGGTGCTGCTGGTGTCATCGATGTCATCCTCAAGCTCGGGTGGGCTCGCGCTATCGAGCAGATCATCAGATATAGGTTCAAGAACACCATTGGTGTAAATCTCGCCGTCTGAATCGAAAGCAGTAATACAGTTTTTTGCAGTCTTGTCAATTCGTCGGGTACCCGAGGCCCATTTCAATTCTACATCCATGATGTAATTAGTCAGACGTTCATGGCGCTGTGGGTGGAATCCGGCTGTGAGCTTGACGGGTTTCTTTATCCTGCCGAAAACCTGGGGAAACTCGCTATGCAGTATCCAATTCTGCTTGGCAATTGCTTGGACAGGCCCTTGCTGGCTTGCAGGGACACCAAGCTCATGGGCTTCCAGAGGCGGCCAGTTGCCATCCTGAACTGAAAACATTTCGACGTCTAATCTGTATGCGTTCGAAAAGTCATGGGATGGATCATCCTGCCTGTTGACCAAGATACTTTCCTTAGGGACAAGGAATGGCTTAGGTGGCTTAATGTAAGCAATCCGATGAGGGCCTGACGGATTCGTGTGAGAGACGATGTCACAGCTCTGGCTGCTGCGATATAGGATGTGAGTGAAGCCACCACTCACATCGGAAACGGTGATTTGACATTTAGCCTTGGTTTTGATGATATCGTCTGGAGGAAGAGCATTGAGAGGCCGGACTTTCTTAGAGTCCTTGTGAAAAATCTTGTGTATCTCAACACGTAGAGCCGTGCGATCTTCTGTATCAATGAGTGAGGTGTCGCTGTTGGACTTGGAAACTGAGACCTTCTGACGCTTTTGTGGAGGGCCACTGTCATCTTGGCTCTTGGGCGTCGAGAGGGTCGCGCCCATGTTTTTCGCGTTATGAGCAGCTTCCCAGTTGCGCTGAGTAAAGGGGACAGTCCTTGTAAAAGACTTTTTCTGGGTCATGGCGGAGAAAAGCAATACCTTGACGGTATGAGATGATCCGAGGAGCAGTGCTCAGTCCTGGTAGGAAAAGTTGCGTAATGCGACAGACAGTTGAAGATGGCCGAGAATGTGGTTGTGACTGTGCTTGTTGGCAAAGCGGGTTGAAACGTCGCAGTACGTAGTTGCGATTGTTAGAAACAAGGCGTAAGTAATTATATATTAGTAGTTGATGGCCTTGACGCTCATGGCTGATGCGTGTTTGTTGTAGTCATGCGAACGGGTTTGTCAGGGCAGGAAAAATGACAGCCGAGAAAGGCCAGTGAAATAAAGCAGAAGCAACGGATAGAGGCAAGAGCGAGAAACAGCAACGCCACAAACTGCAGAATCGGACCGGGAGGAGAAGAGTGAAGAAGGCGGGATAGAGAAGAATATAGTGAAAAGAAAGAGCGCCTATGAATGAATATGAACAGAAGTGAGAAGGCGACTGCAGCTGTGTGCGTGTCCTTGGTACTCGAGGTGGATGTAAATAATGGGTTAAAGGAGGAGATGTGAGAGCCGGTCGCGTGTGGTGACAATCCAATTCTGCAGGTAAGGTCAGGTACCGTGGTAGGTAGTTTCAGTTCAGTGCTGTGGCCAAAGTACTGTCGCTCGCTGCCCGTCGCTCCTTCTGTGAACTGCCCTGTCTGATCCCGATACGCGCTGTAGAGTTAGATAGCGGGTTTCAGCGGACTCTATTGCATTGAAATGAAGCAGCAGTAGGCGAGAATGAAGCCTGTAGAGCGTCCTCATGAGAAGCGACGGGACTAGAGCTGACAGCAAAGGTAAGGTAGGTAAGTAACAATGAAGAGCGCGGTAAGAGACGCGTGCCAGTGGCAGGTTAAGAAGCAGCCCTGCCCGTGAGGTGGGAATTCTATCGCGACTCCCTACTACGGACTAGAGCCTATAGCCCTCCTAGCGTCATGCCTGGAGAGTCACCAACAACCGCCATTCAGAGGCAATAGCCTAGCGGGGTGGATCCACTGGCTGCTGACAGTGGAACGAATTAGAGACTCTGCTTCAAGCAAAGACTTAGCCGCTGGAAATTATTATGCATGCAGGCGGGGTGTTGCGCGCTGTGTGAGCGTGAGTGTGAGCCCCTTAGCCTCTTGTTAACTGCAAATGCAAATGTATTTCCAGTCCCGTAGAACACCATAAAGTTCATTTTACATATCCTCTCAGTTGCTATGGACATGAGCCGGTTTCAAGCCAGATTTTTCGATTCAGTCTCTCAGCACTTGGCCACCTCTAATGAGAGACCATTCCCGATAAGAAACTCTCCAGGATCATGGTCACCGTCGATTATGCATGTAGGCGAAGTGCAAGGACCCCTTTAGCATCATTGTCCAATGCCTCAATGGATCTTTGACGATCCATCATGAGACGAAGAGGGTCATCATGGCTTGTCGCTGGCGACTCATCCACATTGTATAGGACTTGCAGCCCAACCTTGACTGGTTCCGGGTGTCGATATCTCCTTTGGAGATGTATTGATGGAAGGAAAATCAAATGTTTGCTTTTCGTGCCGTCCACCCTATTCGAGTGCAAAGATCCTGGAGGCAGAAGCAGAGCTTGCTTTCTGGGTGTGATGGGGATGAGACGTAAACTTTCAACAACATAAAAGACTAGGTACTGAAAAGAATGCTGTACCAACAGGATGCAAAGCATCACGAAGTCCTGCAAATTCAATTCATATTCTTTTTCTTAATGTTTGCTTTGATATTTCTTATCCCACACTGGACTTTGGGTCTCCCAGATTTCCAGAAATGTACGGGATTGGTAGCCTTGCCACATCCAGCCATCACCCGCCTATGATCGGCCACGGCAGAGCGACTCCGTTCTTGGAGCTCCACACCGAGGTGCGTCACCGCAAGGCTGGAGTGGGGGGAAAGAATAAGACGAATGCGCGCTCAGTACCAGATCATTTATAAGAAATGATAGGAGATGCTTTATGTAGATATGATACAAATATAGTCATTCAAGATACGTCTAATTATGGCTGACTAATTTTTTCAATGTGATATCATTTTACTGATGTATCAAGCCATATAAACCTAACCCTTCCTTTTTCTTTCATTCTTTCCCCTCACGTCGGGGTGCCCTCCAGCGCCCCCAAGTTCCTTCGACCTTGCCCCTCCAACAAACAAACACCTTAACAACGACATCACACTCAGACCCAATCTTGGACTTGATACGATCCACCACTTCATGGCCTGACAACAAAACGCAGCGCGCCCAAATACACTCGAATCGATAGCGGCGCTACGTATTGGCGCTCTTTGACACATTTTTTCTTGGTACTCTTGAATTCGTCATTACTCGACATCGACTACGGGGAGCTTCAAGTCGCCAAACTCGGCCTTTGAAGGTGCGATCAATCCATCCTGCCCAGCTTGCGCCAGGCTGCAATAACCATCAACAGGACTGGCCAAACTCTCCTTCTTATTTTCACGCATTGAGATTAATAGGATGCCACTAACATGATCGTTACGCTAGGCACCAGGCATCACGACATGGTCCGAACTAGGGCGGCTGAACGACAAAGCGTTCCTGCATCCTCCCGTCGCAACCTGTCGCAATCTATCACCACGCATGCTACCCGAACAACAACACGTCCCAGGCGGTCGCAGAAGGCTTCCATAAGTTATAACGAGTCTTCTTCCGAAGATGGAGACTCCGAACCATCCCTGGCGGAGAGCGAACAGGATGGAGATGCCCAATTCGAGACGCGAGCTCGCAGAACCAGCAAGGCCAGGTCAGCAAAGACCGCACACGTACAAACTGGTAGAAGATCGAACTCGCGGGACCAAACGAGGAAACGACCAAAGCCGGCACAGAAGAAAGGAAGCTTGAAGAAGCGACGAGTGTCTGCTGACGCAGAACCCGGGCCAATACCCCAAGGCGTCATTCCAGACTGGACAGACCCGCAGATACCTTATGCCGCCTGGACCGATATCTTCTACTATGCAGCTAGTCATGATGACATCGACGTCAATTGGCTGATAAACACTGCCACAACTTGTAAGGCATTCTCAGAAGCCGCCTTGACAGCCATTTATCGTTCTCCGCCTCTGGTCACTGCTGGAAAGGCCAAACGGTTCGCGTCTCTGCTGGATCGCCCACCTTCTGAGACTCGTTTCAATTACCGTGCCAAGATTGAGACTCTTTATGTAGACATTCATGTGTTGCCTCAAACGTTATTACCAAGAATCCTCCATTTGCTTCCTCGTCTGAAAGAAGTCTTTCTCTTTACACAATCTGATCAGCCGCCTTACAGGCAACTGGATCAAACAGTGAGATGGCAATATACTGAAGAGATATTTGCCGCCTTCAGGCCAGCCGGGGACAAAGAGTCGCACACCGTGTTAAAAAGCTGGGAATGGAGCGGAAGCCTGCTTGGAGGGCCTGTGGCGACCATGAAGGATGTTGCCCGTATACATCAAGAGCCTTCATTTGCGCACCTCACCAAACTAAGCCTCACCAATCTTCAAGTCCCTTCGCTCTATAAGCTGGGGCCGAAAGGCGGCAATGAGGAGGAGGAACTGGCGCTGTACAATGAAGATGGGGCTGTCATTGATTCGCTCGCCGAGGCGATTTCGCAGTTGAAATCGCTACAACATCTTATGTTCGAGTCTTCAACTGTCATGAACGATCGGCTTCTTCCACTTTTGCCAGAGGACCTCACTCATCTCTCACTGATCAACTGTTGGGAGGTCAAGTCAGATGAGTTTATGCCATTCCTACACACGCATGGCCGACATTTGCGCAGCCTGAACTTGTCACACAACCAATCTCTAGACATGGTCTTCCTAACCAATTTGGAAGCTGCATGTCCCAATTTAGAGGAATTATACATGAACCTCTCGTATTTCCGCCATCATGAATCTCGGTCTTATACCAACAATGACGCTGATCCTTTGTACGACCAAGTGCTATTGCCGCATCAAAAGCCAGAGTGGCCGTCAAGCCTCCGGATCATTGATTTTGAGCATATACGATATTGGAGTGTTGAGACTGCCGAAATGTTTCTCAATTCCCTCATAGATAGTGCTGGTTCTCTGCCAAACCTTCGACATCTTGCGGTCAAGACGATGCTCAACATACCCTGGAAGGCCCGCGCTAATATGCGGCACGAATGGAGGCGGAAGCTGGATAAAGTCTTCCTCCGCCCATACGAACCACCGCAAAGAAAGTATTCACTTCGACAGACACAAGAGGAAGAAGTGGAAGCATCTACTCAGATTTCGGAGAAAAAGAAGCAAAAGTCGAAAAGGCTGTCTGATGGTCCATCTCGGCGAAGCAGTCGTCTAGCGGCACATGTTTCGGACTCTGATTCAAGAAACAGCGCCAAAGGTCTCCGTAATTCGCTTGGTCGGCCAACTTACGCCGAACCTGACACAGATGAGAATGAGTTCGATTCTGATGCAGAAGACGAAGAAGCCGAGTCCGGTACTGCAGTCAGTCAGACTGGGGATGAGGCCGAGAGTGAAAAGAAGCCTGTGCCGCTTATGATTCAAGGACGGTGTACTACTGTATCCATTGTATTCGATAACCAAAAGCCCACTGAACTGCAGTACGGCATGGAAGACTTTGTGGATGATGATCGCGCTGAGTCGGATGACGAGTGGGACGGCGACCATGAAGAGGATGATGATGCAGTCTTTGTCTGGCGTTAGCTGAGCAAAGACTTCTGTATCATAGCTGATCACTTGGTATCAGAGAAATTGACCAATTCCAGACTTAGTATGCAACATCTGCTGGCTCTCTGGAATTCATATCATATTAGTATTAGGATATAGCATGAACGGTCTTGAAGCGGTTCAACTTTGGTTTTATACTGAAGTGACAAATGTTCCATCTAGCCACATCTTTTGATCACACCTATCAGCTATACCAATACGCTGGCTCCTCTCAGGTACGCACGAATCCTTGCAAATCATAGTGAGAACGGCTTGGGCCACATTATGAATGCACCTCGGCTTGGCGCCAACTGGAGGGCAGTTCGTAACCTCTAATCATTCATGCAATTCTGTTGAAATGTCGCCGTGTACCTTTTTACTTGATCTTGCGGCATATGGCAACCGAGTTTAGGAACTGGAAGCTTGTTCAGATGCATGAATTGCAGTCTGGCCCTGAATGCAGTATAATTGTTTGTTCAATCAGAATCTGACGAAGCCACGGCTCAGTTTTTACGTCGACATCACCGCGTGGACTGTTGGTAAAATTCAAACTTGTCGATTCTCCCTCGTTGGCTTGTAGGGCAACTTTGTTTCGTACTATCGAGACTGTGTGGGGTGGTGCGTTTGGCTTACTGTAAGGTACAGAAGACTCATGAATGCTTGGTATACGACACCCTGATAAATTGCATGGCAATTAGAACCTACAATTCAGTTCATGTTCGAGTTGTTTAAGGTATTGGCATTTCCATGTGTTTGAAATACCGGCGCATCTTGTCAGTGAGCATGATGGATACCTCAGTAAATGAGCACGGCTATCATGGGGCCTAAACTAACAAAGAGGCACCTTACAAGGCTGATTATACGCGCTGGTACAGTTCACATTCCAAAGGCAATAGCTAGGCCGAATTCACATACAACGGGCTCATCATAATTATTATCTCTTCATACAACTGTTGTACAAGCAGGACGTCTCGACCCAATGTAAACATGAAATCTCCAAAGTCTTGAGATTTCTCATGACCAGAAGCAAATGGAAGCAACGCTTACAGGAACCTAGTCCCGCATATTCAACAATCATATAAGCATAAACGATGATCCTTTAGCGCCAAGTTCCTAACATCTTGTGGCACATATTTTTAAAATGCAGCACCACCCATGCCTTCACCAGCAAGGCTCTTCATGCTCTTCTCGCTCAGGTCACTCCGCATCTCCCACGCTCGCGAGTCACGTTCGAGTCTATTCCACGTGTAAAGGCTTTTTCGTAGCCGCTCTTGCTTCGCATGCAGTTCATCTCGCAACTTTTCCTCCTCGTCCTTCAACTTGCGATAATGTGGCTCAAGTTCTCGAGTTACGCCAAGAGCGAGAGGCGTCATGGAAGGATCCAACTTGCCGCCAGGGATGATGGGGGGCAGCGTCGCAAGCATGGATTGCGCCAAAGTCTGCCGTGCGCCACCAGCATGTTGAGCCGATGGTCCAGTCGGAGGGTTGAACGGTCGAGATTGCGTCGTTGTTGAGGCTGACGATGTATTTGACGGAGTCGCGCGTGGGCCAGTGGGAATAGCTGAAGGTCCACTGGGAGTTGGAGGAGTCGGTGAAGGTCCTGAAATGTGTCTTGCTGGTGCTTGATTCCAACCACCTCTGCCTCCTCGGGGGGCAAAACCACCTCTAGCTGGAGGCACATAACCTCGCGGGCCAGCTGGGGGGACTGTTGGGCTCGTGGTACCTGAACGTAGAGGAGGAGCCGTAGGTGTCTGAGTCCGAGCGGGAGGAGGCAGGGCTGGTGAAGATACTGGCGCTGCGGGATTTCTGTTTGCTGCAGGGCCGGTTGGAGGTGCTCTCAGCGCTGCAGGGCCTCGTGGCGGTGATCGAGCGGGGGCTGATGTGTTTGTATCATAAGGTCCAGGTCTTGGTGCCTCCCTTGGTGGTGCCGCACCAGACATAGCATGATGATGAGGAGACTCTTCTCGAGATTGAAGTGGTGAACGAGCTCTCACGGAACTCGGTCGCGGTGACGATCTTCCAGAAGCTGACTGAGAAGTGATCGCAGATGAGATTCCAGATTCTCTCGGGGGGCTGACACGCCTGTATGACTGCCACCGGTCATTTCCCCTTCGACTCATGGAACGTGAACGTGGTCTATATGAGCCACCACGAGGACCTGTCACGGGAGACCGCACAGGAGGAGTTCTGTCGCGGCGAATCACACCAAATGGAGACCTAGATCGCCGCCTTTTGTCAGTTAGTCCCACGCTATCAACATGGGGCAAGTAAATTCACCTTTCGTCACGCCGCTCGAAGTCACGTCCCCTATCGCGTACTCTGTCACGGTCCCATTCTCGATCTCTGACCCTCTCACGATCGCGTTCCCAATCTCTGCCAGGGGCAGGAGACCGGGGCCTTTCATATCTATCCGCTCCACGCGGAGGAGAAACTCTCCGGGACAAGCTACGTCGGGGAGACGGCCGCCGCATAGACCTACTACGCTCCCGCCGGCGCGGACTCTCTCGTTCTCTTGATCGCTCTCGCCGGTATCGGTCTCCTCCACTTCTCGACCTACGACGTGGTGGGTATCTGCCCGGCACATAGCTATCGGATCCAGAAGGAATTGGACTTCGGGGACGTGGACTTCTAGGTCGCGGGCTCCTTGCTCGCTCTCTAACCGGACTTCTAACCCGCCTAGGCGACCGGTCTCGAGGAGTGGGCCTCCATGACTCTCCAGCGCCGTATCTAACGACTTCCCCATCATCAAACCTTTTTTTTTTTTTTTTCATGTTAGTAATTGCGCTTTGAAGTTTAAAAGACTCTGAGATTGTGGAATAGAGAACGCTATGAGAACAAGGAAAGAAAGAAAGAAAGAAAGAAAACAAAAACAAGACGCAGATGAATAAGCGTAGAATAATTCGAGTCCTGTGGCATGCTGCATCGTTAAGGTCCTTGCCAATTTCTGGCAGAGGGCAGGCTAAATATCGTGCCATGGTTAAGGCGAGTAGGAAGGCAGGCGTACAGTCTCTAATCCTGGTAACATCTTGGTTATGCGAAACCACGGTTGAGTGTTGACACGCCGGTCTAGAATCCCTTTATAAACCGGCCAGCGTTGTTTGACACGCTCCCAAGCATAACTCCCTGTGGTTGCAGCAATGCTCTCCATCCTCGCTCTGACGAGCCTGTGGAGTGGGACGTAATGCTGGCAAAATGGGTGGAAACCTAGCATCATCTCCTAGGATATGGGTCGGAATGGGTCGAACCAAAAGCACGACTCGTTCCCATGAACATGCATGTTTTGGTCCCTCGTGGTAACCCGAACGACAGAGCGACCGAAGTGATATACTGAATAGGAGAATAGATGGACAATCATCTGAATCGCTATTGGTTCATGGCCTGGTTGATGCCGATGGCTTGGCCATCCGCAGGTGACCAACCAAATAGAGCGAATGTTCCAATGTCGTTCGACATTCCTCTGCACAAGCTCGCCAGGCGCCTGCTCGAACTCGGAGGCATCTTTGATGATTTCGTGAAAGTCGCTGCCGTCCTCCCCCCTCACGATATCACCAGCCATCGAACGATCGTTCGGTTGATCGATATTCCCTCGAGTCTGGGTCCGGGGCCACAGCACGCGACGTGGGTCGAACAAGTCGCATTGCTCAAAGTGGTAGGTCATCGTGTAGCGTGTTTCGAGGGTGTCCGCGGGTGGTGCTGGAGATGCCGAAATGGTGTCGCAAAACGATGGGAGATGTAACGATGATGGTGATGATGAAGAAGAACGCAAGATGCAATACAGAGAAGCAAACGGTTTATAACTCACCTTCGACCTCGGTCGCGATCCATTCTTGCCTTACTCAGGATAGATATGATGCACGGCAAGCGCTTCTGTCGATGCGTTGTGATTTGGCTTTATGAAAGCGCAAGCACGCGTGCGAGTCGCAAGATGGGTCAATGGAGCCTCCAAAAATGGAGGACCAAAGCAGGGAGGTCGGAGATTCGACATCCCGACTTCCGTGACTAACCCGATAGCAGATAAGCACAGTCTCATTGGAGACATACACATACTGTACACACTGTATTGCTTCAAGACCAGGAACATGACATGTCATACTCGTGCGACAGTTATTATGACTTCCAGGTGATAAATATGATACCGGTACAAAAACGCTGCCTAGAGGTATATACTAACACACATAAGAAAAACAGACTCTATCTCCAGTTGCGCTACTCACCAAGACCTGCAAGAGCAAGAACATTCCCACTATACAAGGGGAACACCCAGCTTCTCCTAACTTGTAAATAACATCATTTCCGAGACCGCGTTTATGACTTTTCATCTTCAGTCATATCAGCATCTGCTACTTCTTCGACCCTCTCAAGGATCCACTCCCGTGCCTCCTTGGCATGATGCGCCATCATCTTGTTCAGACCAAACATTGGACTACGGACGACTGTCCCGAAGCGTCGTTTGTTGACTTTCCGAGTCAGATCAGGATCAGCCCAGCATGCATGATCGCCTGCAATGTAGACTCGTGAGTTCTCTTTATACCACGACGATAGATCTGAATCAAACTCTGACTTGACTGGCCTGAGCGTTCCATTGGCAAAGTTTACCACCCCAGAGATTCTTGACTTGCAATCTATTTCGTTTTAGAAATTATTTGAGATAGAGGCTTATGTCAACGAGTCGACTTACCTCGGTTAATGAGAAGGACTTTGACTCCAAGATATGCATTGCCAACGCCCATGACGAAAATGTGATCGGCATCGTAAAGCTGCAAGTAATTGTCCCACAGGTAACATACCAACGTCTGGATCTGTTCTGTGAGAGCCTTCTCTTTGAAACCAGGTACATAAGAGTCGGATTCCTATACCAAGGGTTAGAGATAAACCACTACTAATGAATGTAATCACAGACCTCGTCGTGGGTGACATAGGCTGGGATATTAACGTCCATGACACCGAACTTTTGATCAACTGCCCAGTCAATGTAGTCCGTTACACCATCGACCTATTCTTATCAGTTCTTGCATCGCGTATTACTACTAATGTCTACTCACCACCCAGGCATTATGAGGGTCGACAGATCTGTCTATAACATCTGGCTGAGCGAGAAGCTCGGGGCTAAAAGATGATGTCAGTAGTCAAGACCCTGGTCCTAACCCTCTCCTCATGCAATTGACTTACGGATCGTGAATAATAATGAGAACCTTCTTTTCTTTGTGAAGGCCTGGTGTCACTAGGACCTGGTTCTCGTATGACTTGTATAGATGCTCGCGCTGGATGTAAAGAGGTATCATGTTATGCTTTGTTTGCAGAACCTGCCTCTGGGCGTTTCTGATCACGTCATGTAGACGGCTGGATATCGCTGGCTGGATGTCGGTAGGAATACGAACGATGCCTGCCCTCATACACTCCCAATATGGGGCCTGATGAGCTTGAACCTTGGCAAGTATGCGTGCGGCCTCCTTATTGATCTTAGGAATTTCCATCTTTGGTGGTGGTTCGCCCATGAGTGTCTTCGCAACGGCCACTGCAGACACTGAGATAGCCTTAAGATTGTACCCTCCCTCTAGACACACTGCAACCTTTCCGTCAGCCAAGGACATCAACATGTGTGTCATATGAGCGTAGCAGCTGGGAGAAACGAAGCAACCCCCAAGCTCATCACCATCAGCAGCATCAAATCCCGCAGAGATAACCACGAGGTCCGGGTTGAACTCTTTGGCGATGGGCATCACAATCTTCTGGAATGCCGCCATGTATTCCCCGTCACCCATGCCTTGGTCGTGCCAGCCGATATTGATGTTTTTACCCAGGCCAGCATCTGTTCCGCATTTGTCGATTCCACCATCCGGTGTCATATCATTGGGGGGTTTACCGGGATAGAAGAGACCGTTCTGGTAGACGTGGAGAGAGATATACAAGACGTTTGGGTCCTGATAGAAAATGTTTTGGACACCGTTACCGTGGTGAACATCCCAATCCAGGATCAGAACCTTTCGGCAAATGTCTGGATAGTCCTGCTGGCAGACCCTGACTGCTACTGGGACGTTGTTGAAGAAACAAAAACCCATTGGCGCATCAAACTCTGCGTGATGGCCTGGTGGCCTGATCACGGCGAATGCGTTCTTGACTTGACCAGTCACGACGTTCTTGCAGGTTTCGATGGCTCCCCCTGCTGAAAGTAGGGCGGCCTGATAAGACATACTACCAACATAGAGAGATTCCCGCCCTTGATCATATTGCCTAGTCAGTTCTCGAAGCTCGGCCGAACTTATCTTGTCAAGGTTTTCTACCCAGCTAAAGTGATCAGGATGATGGGCGAGGCAAATCTCCTCTCGGGTGGCAGCACGAGCAGGTATGCGCCACATATAACGTGTGGGACACTCCCGCATAATTCTTGGCAACTCTGCCTCGGGACCTGTATAGACGAGGCCAACCTTCTTGAACGCCTTGAATATCTCGTGGATGCGACGGGGATCTTCAGGATGATGTGCGTTCGGTGAAAAGTCCGCATTCATATGCAACTTCATCCGGTCATCATAACAACAGCCTGTTGGCAACAAACCTCTACGACGCATCTGGTCGAAGGTTATATCTTGAGGTGGTGGATCTTCATCCTCCTCGCATGGATCCTCGGATGCCGTATCATCGTCGTCAATACTGGTGTTGCTAGTACGGTTGAACCCATTAGGCGCTTCTGCATCCTTCATTGGATGATCAACAGCATCTGTGATACTTGTCTCCATGGCAGGCAATCTCCAATATCCTCACTGAAGGTCTGACGACCCCAGGAGTTGCGAATATACTCGAGAGAGCCAAAGCCTGTGGATTGCTGAAGTAAATAAACACCAGCAGATGGATCTATACGCATGTTAGAAAGTTTATGACCGAGTTTACAAAAAGTCGTTGACCATTATTGTCTGGGAAAACAAAGGAGGTGCTCGAGAACAAAGATAAGTTGCGTGTTAGCGAAGTGAATTACATGAGCCAAAATGATACACGGCTGGCCATTGTTTTCACAAGCGCATAAGCTCCTTGGTTTACTTGGCACTCAGGCACATACAAGAGCATTATGCCTAGGTCTGCAGAGCTGAGTGCATCAAAGCACATAAAAGGATGTGAAAGATGATGATGCCAGCCCGAACAAAACAATCCACTTACCCCTGCTAAGTATGGCGCGATCGCAACAGCGAGGAGAGGTTATAAAGACGTGAGTGCATACGCTAGCCTCTTATAAGAAGGTTCTGGAGAACTGAGATATGAGTAAATCCAATGCTAAGTGGTGGGTTGAGATGCGCGATCGGGTTTAATCGCGGTGGTTGATATTAGCTCTGAGATTAGATGTATGAGAGTGGAAGAAGTGAGGCTCAGCTGTGGAGGTTGATTTTGGCGCGCGGGCTCCCCTATGGTTTCAGGCGCTACTGGCCACTGAGTGACCCGCGGCCGCCCTCCATCGATAAGGCACCTAACTTTCTAAGTTAGTGGGGGCTACTGCTTGGCCGCAAACAGTTGATAATTTCTTTCTTCAATCCATACCTCAGGTGCCTTAGGTAGAAAGGGCATTGTTCCTTACCTAGGTATTTGCTGATCATGAATCATTGGGTTGGACTGCGATTTTGAAGAAATATCTCTCCTGACTATCCCAGCTGCTACAAAGAGTACCTAATCTACGGCAGTAATTCACTGTCGACTGGTTAATGCACTGGTGAGAACGTAACATCTGGGCGATTCAGGAGACACTACGGGTATTACTCAAGCAGGGAATCCATTTCTAATAAATGAGAAGCCTTGGACTTAATTCCGATCACATCTGACGATCCACGTGCACTACCCCAACAAATACTGCCACAATCCATAAACTTCATGATTAACTAGACAAACGATAACATGTCTATCGACGGCACTCAGGCCTAAGCGAACGAAACCATATACCTACCCTCCATCCTTGTCTGTCGCTGGACATCCTCCAGATAAGATCCATCATCCCCACGAGGCGAGTAGTGAGATGAAGACCGAAGCATCCGAGCTCCCCCTGGCAATGTCCCATCCAGACTGGCATCACTTCCGAACTTGACGCGTTCAGCGTCGCGCTCATCATCCCAGTCAATCACACCTCCTAGGCCATCCAGAGGCAAAGTAGGCATGTTCAAGGACCACTGTCGCTCATCCAGGACACATTGTGTTGACACCGAGATAGATTCTTGGTCGAAAGTGAGATTTGGTTGAAGAGACCGGGCTTCCGTAATAAGGCGTTTTCGAGGGTAGCTATAGATGTTCTCAAATAGATGCATAAGATCTTTAGGGCCAAGTTTGCAGTAAGTCTTTACAATACGGCCCCAACGACTCTGATCCCGCCAGCCTCTTGCCAAGGAGTCAGGTCGGTCGACAACATCATAAAGATACGAATCGCAGCCCTCCTAATGGCATGTCAGTAATGAGCCCCGAAGGTCTTAGTGCAAACCTACATATTCGTCTTGATTAGGGTCAAGCCGCGGGCAGAGATAGTGGAGGACGACATCCTTCATGGTTTCGACCAGGTCCATCAGCTCTACCAGCTCGCATGTAGAGTATAATCGAAGTTGACTTAGTCTAACGTCATCCACGCCAGGCTCTGGAAGGCCAACACGAGGTCGGGGGAAGTCTCCGTGAAAGTAGAAGCCATAGAGCCACCATCGATACATGGCTCTGCGGAACCTCTCAGCCTCGTGCTCGCGAAGCAGACGACAATTTTCGGGCTCATGGAACCATCTCATCTGAGGGAACCTGGCTTGCCATCTCAGTACAAGGGAACAGTAGCCGAGAAGTGGCTTCAGATCGTTCTCAGTCAGAACAACAGTTTTCAGTGGTTGAGCGCGGGGTATGATAGGTTTGCCTGGCTTGTTCAGCGTGATGAATCCTTCAACAGCGTCCGCTGACACAACAGGCTGATGCTCTGAACGCGGAGCTAACACCATTCCAGTGTCTCCAAGGAATCGTTTAAACACGACTCTGCGTGGAGCATACAGTCCACCGCGGGAATCAAGATCCTCAACTGAAGCCGTATAAACCTGAAGGAGCTCATCAAACGGACTGAACTCCCTGACAAGGACAGGAAGTAAGATCGAGGCCTTTCTCTTGTCGAAGAGTTCATGTAGCGTCCTGTGAGTGGCGCAAAGGTTGAAAACACCATCCAGGTCTAGTTGTTGATAGATGTCCAAAAGGATCTCAGTTGGAAGCCCAGTCAGGCGGTGGTTTTTTGGCATCTTCAGTGCCATGTTTACAGAATTTACCATGATCGGACGTCTGATATAAAGGGATTGGGGATATATGGGGAAAATGTTCGGTCGAATTGTAAAAAATTGGGTTTTGGAATGGACAAAATATCTGCAGGTAAAGACGACAATAACGGTCCTCGTCTGTACACCACGTACGTGATTATACAATCTCACTACAGAACCAGGGTCGCCGATCTGACGGGTGCTATGAGGAAGTTAGGCATGAAATTATGCCTGGAAAGGGGAAGAAAAGGACGGACCTGATAGACTTTGCATTTTGTTTACTTGTAATGGTGTTTTGGCACACGTTGTAGAGGAACCAAGATTCAAGAAAACCAAGTTGCTCTATCCTCGGATTGTACTCGTCTTCACTGGGAGAGAGTTGATATGAGAAAAGTGTTGTTATAAGAGCAGTCTGGCCCTCGTCGCTTCAAGGTATCTCACTGTTGAGTCACCTAAAGCGTCAATAATACGGGGCTTATTGTTCAGCCACCCCGGCGCTGGGGCTTGAGACAGAAGTAGAGATGCACACAGGCATCGGTTTTTGGGTAACTGTGATTCTCATGGCTGTATTCAAGTGCAATGCGCGTCTGCAATATGCACTGATTGAATATACAGTGAGGATGAGGATGAAGAAGGAAAGGGGGACGACTGATATAGGTCATGACAGAGTCGCGACTTGGGTTGCGCACTGATAACAATCTACCGAGTTTCATCCGGGCGGGCTAAGTGATGATGCGATAGCCTTCAGGACCTGACAACCCTGAACTGAGCCTTAGTACTTTTGATTACTCTATTACCTAGTGAGTGACCGGGGGGAATACAATCAGGGAGGACAAAATAAGACGAACGGCGTCGTTAGCGATAACTAAAGTATAATATTCTCTCTTTTGGCAAATAAAAACGCAGTATGACCTAAAACTCCAACACCCCGTCCCGGTGTTCAGACCCAATGGATCAAGCCAGTAAGTACTTGGTTATATCGGCAGGTAAGGTATCAAAAAGTTTAGGCGAACAACATCTTAGTATCCAGCTCATCCTTGGCCGGTCGCTGGCCGCCAACAGATCGCAGTCCGAGGTCGCCCTTCCTGACCCGTCGCTCCACCTCTTTCTCTGCGCGGGCGTTGTGTCGCGAGGCCTTTGTCCTTCGAATATCGGCTCGGACCTGGTTTGGTGACACAAATTCCTTGTTTTCATAGATAATGGGTCCACCGAAAGAGCCCTCCTGGATCACGATCGGTGTCAAGACGAATCGGGGACCGATCTCGACCAGGTTGATATCGGTATCAGGCTTGCCAGATTGAGACTTGGTTGTCTCTTCCTCCTCCTCACCCTCCTTGGCTGTCGCCTCGACCTCGTTGATTTGATAGTTGCGAATCCAGATCTTGCCATCGACAAAGCTAAATCCCATAACGTGGTCGATAAAAGGCTTGGATTTTCTGGCGCCCTGGGGAACACCGAAGGTGTGGAGGAAGAGCTCCTTGATCACTCGGAGGTGAGGCTGCTTGTCGAAAGCGCCGTCGAAGGAGAGAACGGGCCGCGATCCCTTGAGACAGTTGCCGGTGAAGTGAAGTTCCTCCATAGTGTGCACTGTTCGGTGTTAGCCTGGGATAAAAGCATCGTCTGGTGTCAACTCTTACAGTTCTGGAGGTGGAACTTGATGGTAGGTCCGTTAGGGACTTTGCTGAGCCAAACATATAGATCCTTGCCCTTTCTTGCCTCGAAGAAGAGCACGTTGTTGCAGTTGTAAAGCTCAGCCAGCTCGTTCAGTTCGTACAGCTTTGTCTTGGAGTCGAATTTTGCATCTTTTCGGCTGTGGGGGAGCATCGCCGCAATGTCGTTTAGAAGATGGCGATGTCTTGAGAGGAGTAGCAATGTTAGTGGAATGCGCCCTGCATCCGAGTCGTTGGATTACCTACCGGTAAGTGACGCCTCTAGAAGAGAGGATCAGAACCCTCTGCTTGTTCTTCTTGACGCCATTGCTAGGAGCCTCTGCCTTTGTAGTGCTGGACTTAGAGATAGACTTGTAGACAGCAGCCATTTTGATTGAATCCCGACGTTGCGATTGAGATCGGTTATCGAAAAAGCTGTGTTAACTTGGTGATGATTTTACTGGACCAGGCTTTGCGACGCGGCGGACAATTTTCCAAAAAAATTTGGTCGGCTGAGTCTCGATAAGAATTGAAAGGTCGCGATAAGAGAGTGGGGGTGCTGGAGGTATCAAGGTGGGGCCGCGACACCGCTCTAGCAGTCAAGACAAGCCGTGCCAGGGGGTCCTCTACAGTCCAGGGGACATGCAGTAGCACATGTTTTCTGAAGCAGAGCCACTCAGAAAGCTTTGATCTAAACCTTAGGAATGCATTGCGTGAGATGAGGATAAGTAGAGTAGATCGGATCGTGCCTAGTAGTAGATTGATAGCCCGTCCACTACTTCATCAGAATCAGATAAATATCCAGTGGTACCTAATTAAGGACTGCATATGATGACTGAGAATTGCCCCGCTAACTGAAGACCCTGAGAACGAGCTGTGCACTAGCTACTAAATCAATTCGATACCAATTCACCCACAGGGCCAGTAACTGTTTACGTCCGGTCGGATCTGATCAGCATGACGTGGAGGCGTACACAGATTGTGGCGTTTAACTCGAATGCGGTACAAGCGAGGTGGTGCAGAAGGTATAGAGGTACAGAGGTACAGCTCATTAGAGGGCGAACATTATAAAGAATTCATTCAGCTACGTTAAGATGACCGTGTCGCAGCGATCGTTGGACGCATCAACCCCAAGACAACCATCATGACAAAAAATAAGAACAAAGGAAAGCCGAAGTAACCGCGCCTTCTGATATCAAAAAAAGACGTATCACGATTCCTCGCCTCCTCCACTCTCCTTTAGCGAGGAGCATTTTCGGGGACAAACGAGACGCCAGGTATCCCAAACCCCCAAAGCCCTATATCCGTCTGCAAACGGCTCTGCGAGGAATTTAACAGCACTTTCCGCCCTTGGCAGCATCGTCGTCGGCAGGCTTGCTGAGGGAGATATTGGTGCCTGCGCCTATGGTGGCCTGGGCGCTGTCACCGCTGTCGAGGGCCTTGCTTGAAACAATGCGATAAATTTCTGGCCATATTGTCAGTTCAAGCTACAGAGGTTGAAGGATTGGATGGATAACGAACCAGTCAGAATGTTCTGGAATGCAAGTTCGACGTTGCTGGCATCGAGGGCAGAGGTCTCGATAAACGACAGGTGGTTCTCGCCTGCAAAAGTGTCAATAAGAGGGACCCTCCTGTGTCAAGTTCGGTAGGATTTTCGTACTAGCAAAAGACTTGGCCTCCTCGGTGGGAACAGCTCTCAGGTGTCGCAAATCGCTCTTGTTTCCAACCAGCATAATGACAATGTTGGCGTCGGCATGGTCCCGCAACTCCTTGAGCCATCGTGTGACGTTCTCGTAGGTCTGGTGCTTGCTGATGTCGTAAACGAGGAGAGCGCCAACAGCGCCTCGGTAGTAGGCGGAAGTGATGGCGCGGTATCGCTCTTGGCCAGCGGTGTCCCAAATCTGGGCCTTGATTGTCTTTGAGTCGACCTGGATGGATCTGGTGGCGAACTCGACACCGATGGTCGACTTTGAGTCTAGGTTGAACTCATTGCGGGTGAATCGACTGAGAAGGTTGGACTTTCCGACTCCAGAGTCTCCGATCAGGACGACTGCAGGTTCACAATGTCAGTAAGGGGCGATCGCAAACGTCGGGCCAGGCGTGGCCTTTGAGAGATGGTAATGACGGCACCTTTGAAGAGGAACTGCAAAGGGGGCCCACAGGTCAGCAACTGGCGGGACATGAAAGACTAAGGAGGGTAGGGAGGGGGACGAGACGTACATCATACTCGTCGTTGGCCATGACTACGGTGGTGTTTCTTCAGGTATATTACTGAGAGGAGCCAAGTTGGTGTATCGAAGATGAGGATGAGGTTGAAGGCGAGTGCGCTGGCGCTGCGAGAAAGACAAGTCGACGTCGTTGAGGTGTGGGATGTGGAGAGGGAGAGAATGCGCGGCTCTGGCGATAGGCGGTTGTTTGTACCTCGACGTCCAGTCCCCGTGCCGAGGGGTAAAGACTGGGCTGGCTGGGCTAAATTCTAACTGGAGCTACCTATGCTTTCAGGTAGGGGGGGAGGAGCCTAGGATTAGACGCCTCTTTGTTAGTGGAGGTAGTCACCTAGCGGTCGCACAAAGAAAACACCCACTCTGCCACTGTGGCCAGACAGCGAAAGTAGTGCTGTTCGCATTACTGCTAGGTTCCAGTATAAAAATCAAGGGAATGCAACCTGTCCCCAAAAATGGCTGTTCTTGAGTCGATTGTTGGTCAGAGCTAACTTATGTGCCTTAGTGTGTAATTTGCCAACTTAATACTAATGGATGGAATAGGCAACAACAAAGAAAGCTTCAAGTCGTAGATGTAATTGTCAGCTACCGAATCCGGACACATTCTGATGTGATAGGCCAGGACTAGTAACCGCATGATGTAGTAGAAGGATGGCTGCATCATCTATATCTCTTCATAGCACATATCCGTATAGCTGGGTTTTTGCGTTGCCTGGGATAGGACTAACCGCATCAATGTCGCTCGCTCCCATTGCAACCTACGAATTAATCACTGACCGCTTTCAGATATGCAGGACCTTTTTTTTTTTAACCCGATACTCCTTACAAACCTGGTCGCATATCATAATGTTGTAGTCTTAATGCACATTCTTGTAACCTGGTCCTTTCCCTCTTTCTTCTGTCGGTAAGCCCATAGTCACAGTCGCTTAGATCCACTAGAGCATGTCATCAGAACGCTTTATAATCATGGTGATTTTACTGAGGAGCCAAGGCACCTCTGGATTTTCGCCGCTCTTCTTGGTTTTGAAGTCATGAAGTGATGGATGTTAGGAACATGCCGACCTAGCTGCTTGCCATACTAGTTTATTATGGGTGGAGTTCATGAGGAACGATCTTAACAACTGTGACAATCTAAAACCGAACCTTACTCCTTGACAATAAAGATGCCGAGAATTTAATCAATATGCCTTATGAATGCTTCCAACAAGATTCGAGTCGTCATTAGGCGTTTAAAGCCAAACAAACAGGTGGATGGCCTCGATGAAGTCGGGGTCTAGGTTAGGCTTTCTGGACAAGCAAGGGACTGCAAATGAAAAGGAGAGACCAAGGGTTTAGAGCTGACACATCCATCGATGATACGAGTCTATGATAAAGCACTTGCACATGCAGATGATTTGATCTCCAAGTCGTAAATCAATGAGGATTTCATTTGGGTTTTATACTCGCACCTCAGTGCCTTGGATAAGGGATAAACAGGCGTCGATGAACTAAGCCGCTTACGTGATCTCGCGACCTGGCAGGCACCTTCCAAACAGCCCAGGCCAAGCCGGTCCCACAAGCGCCCAGCCTGAGT
The DNA here is from genome assembly GCF_000149955.1 of Fusarium oxysporum f. sp. lycopersici 4287. Taxonomy (NCBI): domain Eukaryota; kingdom Fungi; phylum Ascomycota; class Sordariomycetes; order Hypocreales; family Nectriaceae; genus Fusarium; species Fusarium oxysporum. The sequence goes on along the minus strand of NC_030995.1, from coordinate 992,078 downwards.
GAAGCTCTAGCTTAATGTTAGAGAAAGGAGAAAAGAAGAGATCAAGACCGGCCCGTCATCTCATTTCATTTCTATAATCACTCCCTCACTTCACCGAAATCAGACCTTGTCGTCCAAATTTGGGAGTTCATTCATCGCGCTGAGGTGTCAATAAAAAACAAACTCACAAAATCTCAAATCAACTCTATTCAATACGAAACAAACTCAACCGTATACCTCAGTGAGTTTGACTACTCCACCTTGTTCATTGCAAAACCACGACTGACTTCATTTCTTTAAAGAGTGGGAAAGTATCAGCGGCTGTTGGCGGTTGAACCTTATGATACACATGAAGAGCATACGCCAAAAGACGCCCAAATGGATGACCCTGATAGTGAATCAATAGTCTCCACCATCGTTAGCGAACACGACTCTGATGAAGAATGGACCGTGAATGAAATATTGGCCGAATGGCCTATCGATGGCCTGCCACGATATCTCATCGAATGGGAGAACTTTGATTTGTGCGAGGCAACCTGGGAGCCTGCAGAAAACTTGAGCAATGCCCTCCTGGAAGGTTGGGAGAAAACAAAACCGCGGGATGATTTTGACATGTTCAAGAACATTCGAGATTGGAAGAATGCCGTCAAGTCCAAATATGCTGCCAAGCTCGACCGCCACCAAGAAAGAAATCGGCGCAGAAGGCTGAGAGGCGAAGAGGAAACCTCGTTCGTAGAGATGGAAGATCATCTTAAATGGGCCGATCGATTTCCAGATGGTGAAGAACCCAGCGGTTCTGTCGTCTCTAGTCCGTCTGTAGTCACAGACATTGATATGGATGTTGAGGTCGGACAGCTGTCGCAGCATTTCGACAAAACACAAAGAGCTTCCGCAAGCTTAAGTGAAGATAGTTCGCCAAAAAGTAGTCATCGAAACAGCATAGTGTCTGTCCATCAGCCTCCACGACCGCCAATGAACTCAGCTGCGACTACAACTTCAATCTCATCCGCATCCTCAACCAGTCAGAAGCCACCACTGCGACGGCAACCAAGCAAAGTCCTTGCTGATAACAAGAGACCACCACAAAAGCCAGTGGCTTCGAGCAATCTCTTGTCATCAAAGTTCGGCGTTCGTGGACCGATAAAGCGGACCGATAGTCACCTACGCAAGGGGCAGCCGACAAAGGCTCGCAAGACCCGGCCTGCGCAAGCCTTCACAGGAAACATATTTTCAGGGGGCACAGTGAGAAAGCAGCGCACAACTCTCGCCGAAGCTGCTAAAGATTCCACCAAACAGTCGAAGCTTTTGAAGCCACGATATGTGAGGATCATACAAAAAGCAGGTCGCGACAGAGAAAGCGCTGCACCTGCAAGACTACCGACAGACCTCATCTCTCTGAACCCAGCAGAGCGATCTTCCGACGGTCTGACTGCTTTACCGTTGCGTCCCGAAATTCCGAATGAAACAGTCAAACCCATCCGACAAAATAAGAACTCTGCTGAAATCATTCCTGAGGCCCCAAAGCCAAAGCCCAAGAAGTCAATTAGTTGGGGCACCGTTGAAGAGGCAACGATACCCGCCCGTGGAGAGCGAGAGGAAAGTCTCTTCTTACGCGAGGATTCTCTCATTCGAGCGACGACATCAATTAAAATAGAAGATGACCCTCGTGAAGCCGAGACAAACACTGGGCCACAATCTGAGTCGACCTTCCAGACAAAGGCTTCAGACAACCAAGAATGTTGGGCTGGGAGAGCCCCTGTTATGAATGATGAATCGAGCTCTTCTAAAAAATCCATCATCACGGAGGTGCAGTTTGGCCCAGGAAGTCGGGAAACATTCTCGGTTATTTTTGAAAGAGACGAGGATCAGAATGGGCAGCCTTGGTCGGGTATCTTTGAACAGCACCACATCCTAATTTTCACACACTCTTGTATGACGCGGGACTTCTGGTCTCAAGAGACTGCCCTGGCTGCTGCCAAGCTGGGCACCGGCTCAGTGACAAGCAATGGCGACCTAGATAGCTTGGCTACAGTTGCGAATTGGCTCTGTGTAAGATCTGTGGGGGTTCTCCTACATCACCAAGAACTGTGCATCTTCCTATATGCATCGTTTAAAGAGTCTGCATTACTACATTTTTACTTGTTTCGGCCATCTCCTCATCTGACAACGCGCTCGCTTGCGCCGATTGTACTTCCGGAGGGCGTTGGTGGTGGCGATGTCCTGCCACAAATGATACCGACAGTTTTCAACCGGCTTTTGGGATTCCAGTATGAGCAATTACTACCAGAAAAGGCCCTCATGGATTATAGCAACCACAACTTCTTCCTGGTATTTCCAACGAATGCTGTGGAAGAAGCTCACTTTCTGAGCGGGTGGCTACGAAGTTGCAACCCTCAGTGTAGGTTGCTTTCTAGCCTCACCACTGGACACTGGTCTAGCTTCAGGAAGCTAGACCAAGGCGTGGTCATCGTGCATGAAGAAGCAATATGGGCCACGCGACTGTTTCCTTCAGTCTGGACTCTCCTTCACAACGTGCCAAACTTCAATTTCCGCCTCTTTTCCATATCTCTGCAACCTTCACCCTTTTATCCCTCTCTTGGCCAACCATCCCGGATCGGGGATGTCACTCTGCAAACTATCTGCGGACAGAAGAAAGCTGTATTAGTTACTCCCAGTTTTGTTATCTCACAGCCTCAGCAGGCCTGGGCTTTCTTCAAGTGGGCTTACAAATATTGGCTGCAACATCGCGGCGCTTTTACGCTCATCGTATGTGCCGAGTTTGAGAATTGGGTTCACGAGGTAGCTGCTGGGGTCAAGGAAGGCTGGGAGACGCATTTAGAAAGTATCCGAGTACGTGAAGAGGACAAAGCGACAGCCGAGAAAGAAATCGATGCTCTTTTTAAGTGCTCGCAACATGTCAGAGAGATAACAGGACCTTCGGACGATGACCAACCGGCTCTGGTGTTCGCGCCTGATTCGATTGATGGCAACGATGAGCAGAGTCTTGTCAACTGGTTTGGGTGGTGGTCTGTTTTGAATTTGGACCAGTATCGGCATTTCACCGTGCTCGGATCAAGCCCTAAGGCTGGCATTCAGAGACTCACTCATCAGATCCGGATCCCCCAATATACTCCCTCAACTTTGGGTAACCCAGGCGATGTTTGGGGAAAAGTTAACCCTGCCGGCTCCTCCCTTGTCGCGCAGAATCAATCAGCTGTAGAGAGAACACCTCAGAAAAGACTCCAATTAATCCCTCGCGATGACGCTGTATCGTTCAAGCACTTCCTAGGACAACTAGAAAACAATATTCGGGACAAGGACTGGGGCCCCCAGGCAGTCTTCACTTGCCCCGTCTCTTACTGGAATATGGATATGGCACATGATTTTCCCGAGTTCGAAACATACGATAGATGCCTTCGCTATTTCAATGAAAGGATTCATGGCCACACCTTTATCAATACTGGTGTGGCCTTCTGCTACACGATTGAAGGATCCTGGAAGTACGGCGACAATCGAGAAGCCACAAACAAGAACCAACGGCCGTGGATTGCTGTATACAGACCTATTGAGGTATTCAAGAAGCCATGGCGTGCAATGGAGTTGATAATATGGGACCCTGGCATGAAAATGCCGGACAATGATTCATACGTTTACGATGGGGAACTTATTGAAGCACAACGCGAAATGATACGGCTTGCTGAAGAGCCCCACAACAAAATGCCGCTGGCGAAAGTATGGATTGGGGGACCAGATGTGATTCCGCAGGGGCTTACTGACCCTGTCGATATCACTATCCACCAGCTTCAGCATCTTATGAGGAATCTGAAGGCATCTATTCCAGCCGTACCGCCAGTAATGATATCTCAGGGATGGAGGGAAGTCAGACCAGGGAATGCGCCCATCAGATCACGGCCACCCTCTCTAGAGGCAATGGACATTGATGAACCTACGGATACAAATGATGCGGCAGATGAGGACCTGAAGATTGTTTTTCATGCTCCTCGTGGGAAGGATATGGATCGGCCGACCAAGTGCAAAAACCGCCTCTTTATGCATTGCGCAAATAAAAGGAGTGAGGGATACCGCAGAAGAACGATGAATTTTGTCTTCAGACCAACTCTGGACTGGTACGATGAGCAGGTACAAGAAGGCCGAGGTTTCGAGCATATTAGGGTTATGCCGTGGCCAGCCTTTTTCTCCAAACATTCAATCGAAGTCCCTGAGCGACCTGATATGGGCTCAGAGCGGAGGGCCAAGGAGGCAAATAACTAGGGCATGCCGCATGGAGGAGTTCATTTCTACGTGATACCATGATGGATGGATGTGTAGGGGGTATATTGACATGGTTATGTATGACGATGGAGTACTGTAAAGACTAAATGTACATTATGAAAGCTTTCCCGAGAGCAACACAGATGATATGAATTGCCGTTTTTAGAACCTGGTTTTAGAAATAAATCATCGTGCGGAGGCGGGGAAGTTTCTCGTGCTTAGCAAGACTCCCTTCACACGCCGGATATTATCCCGCACCTTGCGGATTTCATCATCTGGCTCAGGCTTGCGTGAGCGGCCGTACAAGTCATAGCCAGTACTGTGATCGGGATACGCAGTGTACGTCATTGTGTCGAGGTCATCCCGTAGCACGTCAACAGCAGTTTTGATCTTATCCATGCCTTCGCTCTGGGAACGGTATTCATCCTTCAGGCCAGAAAGAGTCTTGTTCAAACTAGCCAGTTGATTGGTGTTATGTTTGGCAGCTGACTCGTTATTCTTGGAGTCTGTCATCGCTGTCACAGAGCTTATGGGGAATGTGGTTTGAGTGCCCATGTCCCTGTGGAACATCTCCGTAGGGTCTTCAGCATCGCTCTCCTCCTCGACTGCGGCGATGGGTTTCTTGGGAGGAACCTCGGAGACGGTCTTTTCAAGCTTTGCGACGAGGGCATCGAGTTTTCGCGAGGTCAGGTCGTGGAAATCTGTACGGGCTTCGGCCTGACTGTCAACCATAGGCCGAATAACGTAACGACTTGTGCCATAGATGAGGGTGGAAAGGCCAGTGACTGCGTAGAGGGCGTTGAAAAGACGCTCCTTTGTAACGAGAGGAGGAGGACGGGGTGCCTTCGCAAGGAATTCAGGGTATGTGACGACTGGGGGTCGGTCGACGGGCGGGTGGGAAGCTGGTGTTGGCGGGAGAGTTTCGGTGGGTGTTGGAGCATAAGAATTGGTTGTTTCTAAGGTTGGCGCCTTGAAATTGTCAGCATAGTACTTGGGAGCAATATAAGAAGTAATAGAAACCTCTGTCTCTGTTGTGGATTCGTCTTGGCCAAGAAGCGCGTGTATTTCGGCTTCGTCAATGCCTTTGGACTTCAAGAACTCGACCTTCTTCTCATGAGGCGCGTGTCGCACAGCGTCATTCTCGAGAAAGCGTCTCGCAACCTCGAGTCTTTCTGGATCGTCTGTCGCATTTTTCGGCTGCGACGTTTCTTCTGCTGTTGTTTCTACCGCTGACGCATTAACTTCTGGCGTTGAGCTGCTCGCGGACGGTGTCGGGGCCGGTTCGGTGTTTTGGCTATCGGTCTCGTCGGATTGCGCCTTCTGCCAGCTTGGGATGGCGGGATTGGAATCTGAGTCGCTCATGTTTGATAGTGTCACGCGACTGTTTACAATGCTGGACGATTAACGGAAACGTTGAAATAGAGGATGGAAGGGAAATGTTTGTGGTTTCCGAGGTGTAGGCAAGGTTCGGCGAGGTAGGCACATGCCTCGGTACTCCTGCCGATAACGGTGGAGTCTACCTTAGGCTGCTTCATGAGTCCGGGGTTTCTTGTGGGGAGGAAACAGTATCTGATTGTGTAGATACCTTATGTAAGTATGATATTGGAGTACATACCGCCATCAAGCCACGGTATTCAATTAGAAAATATGCCTTTACTTGCAAAATTTACTCGCAAAGCCTTCCTTATATTGAAGAGCCCATGAAACATATGTTAATACCCGTTGATGCCGTCGAGCAAGCCAGACTTGCAGTATACGTTACGGTAGCCACTCCGTTTAATACTGGAGCCGTTACTGGAAATAGAACGGGATCGTACTAAACGGTAGCACGGCAAGAACGCGCATTCACCTGAGAACATCAATTCCAGACAATATCTCAAGTGAACGATCGCCTGTACCATCAAGGACCTCGGTGAACGCCTAGACTCCTCAATAATTACAAATCCCATCCGCACTACCCTTTCACATTCTACTCAAGACACCGGAATCGCGCCATCAAGTTCTTGCGCCAAAAAGATTCAGCGCCATCGTCTCCTATCAGCCAATCTCATCACGGCAGGCAATTCTACCGCCAGAAGCAGGACGCAGCAACAACGTGTAACGGCGCTCGTCTCACGAGCCTCGTACTGCATCGTCTGTCGGTCCTAACAAGTTAAGCAACTTGTGTGCTTGTGCCCTGGGAATAGCGATTGCGCTTGAGTCTCCAGCTCTTGGCTCAGTCAGACCCTGTTCGGGGTGAAGCGATTGGAAGCGGCTAAAACCCAATTACCAACTGCTGGCCGTCTAAAGGGCAAGCAAGCAGGCAAGTGAAAGTTAATCGGCGACAAAGCTGGTGTGGTGTGACCAATACCAAGGCATTCAAAATTTGTAACAGGTGAGTTGTGAATTTTCCTCTTGGTTGTCTCTCCCTTTGTTTGGTCGCAGCAAAACAACACCAATTCCGTCAACCCAGTCCCGTCCGTTTCTGTAATCCTTTCCGTGGCTGTCGCCAAATTCTCTCAATGCAACCGACGATGATAAGCTTCTCTCCTAAGCTATTCTGTATTGGCCTTTGATATCGGCAGTTTGTCTGGGCTATCACAGGATTAGGATATTCCTGGACTGGCCTGGCCGATGATCCTCAGCCATGTGCAGGATCCCGCTTATAGGAATCCCTGATTCAGCGGTCATCGCAGACGAGAGGTCTCACGTAGTTAGGTAGTCAGTCTTTGGTTGGTCGATTGATTGATTGATTGGCTTGACTGGTTGCAGGACAAATTGCATTAGTTGGCCGTTTATCTTCAGCCTCGCATCCTTCAAGCTTCAAGCTCAAGTCGTCTTTTCACCAATGGAGAGTCACCGACACTACCTACACTACAAAAGTCCAGACTCCAGCCTATCCTGTCCTATCCTATCTCGCCAACGGCAATCGCCACCAACATCCGAGCTGTACTTGCCCTGTCCTGCCTCTGGCCCTGCCTGTTCCTTCCAGCCAATCCCTTGTTAGGTGGCTCCTGGCTCCTGCTCCTGCTGTCTCACTCCAGTCGTGCTTGCCCCAACGAATTGAGCTTATTTCAGCCTTGTCAACACCAAAAACTGCAAACTTGTCTTCCAATCACTTTCCTTTTCTGTCATCCAACTCATTTAACTTCACATATTTAAGTTTTCGCGATCTTCCCTGGGACCCCAGAACTCCTTGAACTCTATCCTGATACAAATACAACCCACCCTTCACTTCGCATACCACTAATTATTTCCCCCTTTCCTTATCTTGTTTCTACCATCCACCCCAGGCCCCGCCAGTGCGGGCATCTATCATCATGGGTTCGCGTCCACGTCGCTCAGCGGCCACTAAGGCCAATGAAGTCATCTCTGTTCATGCCAGATGGGCTGACTCTCCAGAAAGAAGCGAAAGAAGCATGTCGTCACGACGATCTGGTCGCGCCTCAGGCGTGTCCGTCTCCCGAGATGATGCCTCATCACCAGGTGGCGATCGTCATTTGAGTTTGACTGTCAAACTTCCTTCCAACAAACTACGACAGGCTACACGCGGGGAGCGTGGCTTTGAAGCTGGAGAAATCGTATCCGGAAAGCGGAATCGAGGAGCTAAGAAAAGTTATGTGGTTGACTCAAGCCCCGACGAAGATGAAGAAGAGGAAGAGGAGGCAGAGATTGAGGTGGAGGAAGATGATGACGATGAGATGGATGTTGATGCTGAGGGTGAGGAGGATGCTGAGGGGGACATCGATATGGATCTAGCTCCCCCGACCATCACTGTTTCCAAACCAGCCCGGTCCAAGCCAGCACCTCGAGCATCGGCTGCCAAGGTCATTCAGGATGATGACGACGACGACGAGCTTAGTGACCCCGCTGATAGCGACGCTGGAGACGAGACTATGGGTTTTGGTGATGAGACCATGGCTGACGATGGTGACGAGGATGCTGAAGGCGAGGAGATCGAGGTCGCAGGCCAAGAAGGAGATGAGGATGACGAAGACGAAGAAGATGAGGAAGAAGATGATGAAGGCGACGGAGGCGACGACGACGACGACGATGATGATGATGACGAAGATGGTAACCCAGACGAGTCTGTCGATCTCACCAAGATGACAAAGCGGCAACGAGCTCGATTTGAAGATGACAACGCGCATCAGTACATGAAGCTGTCAGATGGTGAGTCTAATACTTATGCTTACACTTGCAATACTAATACATGTTCGCAGAGGTACAAGCGAAGAAGGTTTTTACAGCTGAGGAATTGTCCATGCGTCGACAGGAGATGGCCCGGCGACGCCGCAACTTGAGTGAAAAGCGAAATGAGGAAGTAAAGGTAAGCTTAAAATTGAATTAAACAGAAGGTGTGAATGTGTGCTGACCCCAGATTACAGATGGAAACGATCAACAAACTCCTAAAAAAGCAAGCTCCCAAGATCAACCGCAAGGCTGCAGCTGCTGGCGCAGGCAGTTCAGAAGACTCGAACAAGCCTGATCCTGTCTTCGTTCGGTGGGTCAGCAACAAAAATGGCGTTCGAGTGGCAGTGACAGAAGAGATGCTTGACAGCCCGGCCGGCCAGGTTTTTAAGCCTGCATCTAAACTGGCACCGGGTAAGATGGTCCAGGAAGTTGCTTAAGGAGGCGTCATCGTGTGTTTATTGAATACCGACTCCTGGTAGTTCAATGCATTTCGAGCACCCAGGCAGATCATAATTCAGTTGGTTTATCTGAAATATCGAAACGTGAATTTCAAGAAGAATTCAAAGGGAATCTTTAAGTGGTTTTTTATTTGTCTTGGCCGTACGGATACACATGGATAATATTACTTGGCTTTGGGCCACTCATCCAACCCCACTAACATTCCTGCAACCACTCTATATAAATTGATCCAACACATAATGGATATGTAAGCTCTTCTCGACGTGCGCCGATGATGGCCGTGGGTAGGCAGTGGGGGCTGACCTATAGTTTACTTGTGAATGCCATCTCTAAGCCTGCCAACCGCTGACACTGTACCATAGGAACCGCAACGCACAGTCCCGTAAGCTCGTGGTGATTCGAATAAACGATTACCTGAAGTTGTTTCGTCGATTAGAGAAGATATCCTGTGCTTAAGGGCTCACTTTACGGAGACTTGTACTGTCTTTGCCGCGTTTGCAATGTCGCCGTTCGATACAATGATATGCAGACAAGACTACAGGTAGCAACGATTTGGCATGCGAAGCCCTCAACAACTTGGGCCCACTTCCTAGAAGCTAGGACCATCTCGAACAGCTCTATTGAGCGAAGGAACAATAGCTCAAAACGTTACCGTTAGCCGACAATATCAAAGGGCGGACCGATAGCTGAGGGCAGTGTAAGTGCCGATACAATGAGGAGCAATTCAACGCCATTGAGTCGAGATACCTGCAAAGTGTTTTATCGATTGACAAGGCAGAGATGAATGATCTTTGATTATGAGGTGAAAGGGATAGATTTGGTCATTGTGTTTTGACATGTAGTGATATCTCGTAGTATAAAACCTCGTATGCCCAAAATTCAACAACACCAAAGTCACCAACTTCCGATACTCAGCCAACAGCAGTAGCACGATGTCTTAACATCAAGGGGAGTACGGCGCTCCACAAGTAACTATCTCAGCGGCTTAGAGAGCGCCGAGAAACGTCTGCAAGTGTTGACAGCTGCCGGGCTGGCCAAACGCCATCATGTCGGTCCTTGACAGCCCTTGACGGCCGTTTGCACTGCCAACTCCACCACCTCTATTCGAACATGCAAGCACTTTAGTAGCGCCGAGGCTCGGACTCGAATATATAGAAAAGTTTTCGCCTCCAACTTGCTCTCCTCCTCTTCTTTCTCTCCTCACCATCGTCAGATTTCATGCACACAGCTTCAGCTTCGCAGCATCTTCCAACAATCTGATATCAGATTCATTTCTACGCTCTTCGCTTTCATCTATCGAACCTGGTTTCTTCTCGTGAGGATACACAGACTTGAGAGACTTTGAGCGTCGTGGAGATTCAACCAGCTCTCTTTGCGGCAACTCCATCTTCTCTACTCTTTACATACCACTTCATTCATCGAGATATCCTCCTCGTCCTACACAATTCTCAAGTCTTTTCTGCTTAGCAGTCTTGATTCTTTTATCTCAGCTTCAGCTTTCAGCCATTTCACAATTGTCGACTCTGCTCCAAGATCGCTCAAAGCACCTTTACAACCGGCAGCATTCTCGAGATATACTTCTCCATCTTGAAGCAGCGATTTTCATCATGTCTTCTCGTCAACCCAACATGGCCAATATGGCCCAGAGAAATACCCAGCAGGGAGCTGCTCGCCAGGTAAGTTATCATCTCTCCGCATATGATACGCATGCGCACACGAAATGAGATAAAAAGCGACTAACACTTTCGCAGCAGCAGAACCAGCCTTTCATGGCACAGAACGGAAATGCATTCCAGTTCAACAACCTTCAGCAGCAGCAGCTGTTTGCCCAGTTCATGGCAAGCTTGCACTCATTCAATTCCCCTCTAAGAATTTCATATCTAACATTGCTTTTGTAGCAGAATCAGAATGGCCTCCGGCAGATGCAGCAGAACCAGAACCAGATGACTGGTGGTTTCACTTCTCCTTTTGATAATACAAACAACAACACCAACTCCGGCAGTCCCATGGTGGTTGGGCCTCATCATTTTAACCCTCAGCGGGTCCAAAACTCATCTTCTACTCCCAACATGGCCTCGGGCAACCCCAGCTTTGAGAGCTTCACTCAGTCTCAGACCCCCTTCATGTCCACCAGCCAGAACCAATTCCTTGGCAACATGCAAGACTCGGTCATTGGTAATGCTCAGATGCCTTTCATGAATGACCCGAGCATGCAACCTCCTTTCTTTCATACTCCTCCCATGGGAAATGTTCAGGCTCCCTTCATGAGCGACACCCAAGCTTCTGCCATGAACGACTCTCAGGGTTTCGTTCAGCAGACGTCTGGTCTTCGCGCCACTGCGCCCTCCTTCACTCCCGCTCAGAGCAGCCCTGTGCCTCAGCAGAGTGCCGCCTCTATGGCCAACATGCAATCCAACATGACTCCTCAAATGCACGCGCACATGCAGCGGATGAAGATGCGCATCAATCAGCAACAAGCAATCATCAACAGCATGATGAGGCGACAGTCTGGGTCCTCTGCCCAGTCCAAATTTCAACACGGACCAGCTCTTCAGACACAGCAGCGAATGCAGCAGCGAAACCAAACTCCTACCACTCAGGTTCCTAGCCCTCGTGCTTCTACTCCTGGGAACAGCTGCTGCTCAAGTTTCTGCTACTCAGCCTCGTCCTGTGCCATCCTCCGTTACTCAGGATCCTATTGCACAGTTCCTTTCTGTTCAACCTCCTATCGCACAGAACTCTACAAACGAGCCTGTTGCGGCCCAGTCTCCTACTGCTGTGTCTCCAAATACTGAGTCCTCTGGTTCTCAGGGTGGCAACACCATGCAGACTGCTCCGGCCCTGAGTGCCAACCCAAACTCCATGACTGAGCGAGGTTCTCGCGTGACTCAGAGGGACAGCTCCTTGACTCAAGTTTCAACGGTGATGAACACTAACCTCGCAATGAACCCTCGTACACGTCTTCTTCCCCAGGATGTCAGACCTCATGCCCCTCCTCCTCCTCAACACAAACTCGAAGAATTCCTTGTTGATGGTTCTCTCAAGGTCGTCATCCCAAACTTATTTGATGATCAGCCACCAACTGCCCAAACTTCTCCTACCAAGGACTCTTCAGCAGAGGAGCCTTCTACCCCGGCTTCTTCAAATGGCTTTTCATCTTTCGAGGATTGGTCCAAGGCGCCTGTCTATGCTCCTGGTCTCTTTGCTCCTCGGCGCTCTGATGGACCCGAGAAGCTAACTCCAAAGGAAAAGAAGCTTCGCGAGGCCGAGGACAACGGCGAGCAAATCTTTCCCAGCAAACGCCGCGTCGTTCGCATCGACCCTGAAGACCCCCGATTGATTCGCGATGAAAACGGTTTGCCTATCACGCCCCAAGGTGATTGCTACAACAGTAAGTTTTGATCCTCGCTTCATTCTTCCTGCTCTCGCTATTATTGTGAATCACCAATACTGACCGTGTTTGATAGTCTACTACCTCCCCGGACCCAAGAAATTAGACGCTGCAGAGCTCAATAGAATGCTGATAGAGATTCGAACGGAGAAGAAGACTGCCATGGATGAAGCTGCTAAGACTGGCGAGCCGATCCAGAACTCAAAGTCTACAAAGAGGACCAGGAAATACAAGACTACGAGGCAGACTAGAGTTCTCAAAACCCCATCCGAGAACATCGTCAACAAGAAGCGACGCAAGAGCACTACTACTGCTACTACTACTATTTCTACTACTAACGTCGCTGGCGATGCTCAACTTGCCACTACTCTCGGCGCTCAGCCCTCTCTGAACAACGGTCCTATCGCTCAAGCTTCCAACGACCCCTTCACTATCCAGAGTAACACTGCCCTCCTTGCACCGTTTGCTGGCGGTGACGCCTTCAATCGGCAACCTTCGATGAGCTTATTCCCTCCCCAAGTTATCCTTGACAGTGACTTCACCCAGTCATTCACTGCTGGCATCACTCAACCACCTACCACTGGCGGTAACTTAACTCTTCAACTCGCTCAAGAGAACAGCTTCACTTCTCAAACCACCAACGAACAACCCACGGCCAATCTCCTTGGCAACGACTTCGCTTCCCAACCTTTCAACCCCTCGGACGATAGCGCCGTCCAGCCTACTGAGGACTTTACCAACACCAACGATCACAGTTTTGAGATTCCTGCTGACCTCGATCCCATGTTTGTTGACACCAGAAATACCCCTTACGAGGACTTGCCTCTCGATACTGAGCCTTTTGCTCAATTCTCCTCCACGCAATCTGGCTCTTCCCAGTCCCCATCGACTCCCGTCTCTGATTCTGGCGCTGCCAAAACCCTTGATCACGATCTTTCTGCTGTTGCCGCATGGCTTGTTGGCCATTCTGAGGATGCTTCTGCTGTCACCTCTCAAGACCAGCTGGCTCAGATCGAAGTCAATGCTTCTATGCCCCATGTTGTCGACCCCTCTCTGTCTGTCCCCGTTCTGGACATTTTCAAGACTTGTCAACCTGATCTGTCCCTCAGAGACAAGGACACTTTGTCTGAGCCATTTGACGAGATCTCCATGTTTCCCCAAGACGATGAACAAGGCACCCAGCTGCGCAGAGTCTCCAACGAGCTCGATCGACCTCTCCCAGAGCAGGCTGACATTACAGTTTTTGTTGCTGATATCCCCAACCCATACAACCGAGACTTGGACGCTGAGCGCGCTGGCCTCACTGAGCGGTTCCGAGCTGGTGGTGAGTTGAACTACACTGATCGCAGTGTTCTTATGCTGATTACGGGAATAGACTCTTCTATTGACGTCGATGCCGTGAACAGGCAGACCGCGGGAGTGACCGAAGGCATGTCCCCAGCTGATATTCCGGTCTTTTCGGACGACGTCCCTCTGAATATCTTTGCCAGTCTTGAAGACCTCCCTGAAAACAACCTTCAGGACCCCAGCGCTACTACTGGCAACGACAACACTATGTTCCCTGTTGCTGGCTGTTCAGACTTCAACTCTTCTAACGCTACTGGACCTGCCTCAACCTGGCCTCCTGCCGCACCTAATGTGAGCCTTGCAGATATGCCGTATTCTCCCGTTGTGGCATCTCAAGAGACTCAAGATGCCCCTTTCCAGCCTCCCCAGGGCCCCGAGTTCCACCCCGAAGACCCTTACAAGAACCTCTTTGGTGATGTGGGCAATGTCTTCAACCCCGACTAGCAGTCCCAGGGCCAAGACAACACCACTAATGGAGCTTCAGAGGGAGTATTCCTGAACCCTGCCGTATTGAACCAGACAACCACCACTACTCTACCTACTTCCACAACCACAACCAACACCACCAAGACTGGCAACAACAAGCGCAAGGCGGGTGAGGATGCCAGTGCCGCGCCCAAGAAGAAGGCTCGCACCAAGAAGGCCCTTGTCCCGCAACTCGCGTTGCCCCAGTGCGAAGTTCGCTTTGGTCCTGGCGCGCAGCAGTAAAGTACGAGTCATGAGAGGAGATCAAGAATGATGAGAATGATGTTGCTTGCGGTGGATATGAAGGATGAAGGATGAAGAATGAATAAATGATCAGCTAGGGGCAGAGCCCAATGATGAAGAAGGATGTTTGGTACATGGTTTGGATGGTGGTTTTTTGGAGACATAGAAAATTATAAAATACAAAAAAATGAACATAAAATAAAAAGCCCCTAGCTCTCATTGACTCTTGACATCGTGATATGTTATGATCTCTCGCACTGAAGCCCTTTGCAGCTTGGTTGGTGGCGTGCTAAGTATGGTGTTCTGATGAGCACTCTCGGCCCACCAATCTCTTGAGAAGCAGAACATCTGTTATTGCATTGCTTATCCATACCATTCTCCTTTATGTACCTATGGGTATGACAGGCTCTTACATGTATTTCAATATTTCAATTTGCAACCGATGTCAGACCAGCGATCAATAGTGTTTGTGTTGTTACTACTGAGAGGCCACATGCAGGTTCCCTAGGCTTTTAGACTTTTTGGAAACAGATTGATTGATACAATGGAAAGTATTTACAAAGATGTATTATCAAAGCCGGGAACAGACATAGACAGTGAATGGCCCATGGTTGTTGGTTGATAGTTAGCAACCGCGATAGGCGACTATTTAAATGGTAATGGTCTGACATTGCATTTACCTGCATATCATTTTAACGGCGTCTACGTCACTTAAACTTACCTTACATGGAGATAACCGGGGTATGAAGTTAAAGTTGAGTGAGAAACGGTGAGCGAGACATGAGAGTTTAAGTGGAAATGAGGAGATGGAGATACAGATTGCCGCGATAATATTTGTTATTCTCGAATTTCTTGTTTTCTCGAGCAATATCTGTATAGGTAGTGTGATTGTTGATATCTGATGTGTAAGGTAGGTAGGCAGGTGACTGTCATGATGTGTCCACGTGCATCAACAGTCCAGGGCATCGAGTGTCAAGTTGGGCGGCTGACTCTTGTCAACCAATGAGAAAGATCAATTGACCGCTCCAGCTTTTCCAACTTCAGGCCTGATTGCCCCGTGGCTGGTGATTCCTTATCCCCCGCTACTCCCCAGTTGTAGCCTGAAAGTTTGTCTCCATTTACTGGGTTAGGTCGAGCTGTAAGCGAATATGCATCGATCGCGAAAGGAGGAGTTTATCCAGAGTCACACGACATTTGGTCCACTGCCTCTTCTTCACATGCAAAAAAGCAAGACAAAAACAATACGAAAATGGCCAAAGGTGATGGATGGATGCATCGTTTACCCGTCGGAAACAAGCGCGAACCGAACCCTCCCGTTTATTTTAGGTATCAATAAATTTCTGTACGTTCCCGTGTTTGGACAAGGATTATTAGATCCCACCTCTAGCCAAAGAGGACTCTTCCAATTGCAAGCCAAGCAAGTCAGTCCAGTGGGGAACCGGGCTGTCGCACAGGCTCACTCACAGGCTCTGGCGCTGAATTTTAGGGGGCCGGGGAGCCCAGGGTCTAGGGTGACCACGCGCGGAACCTCAGGTTTGCCGTCAAAATTTGTCGCACAAACCTCACTCAGTCACTGCACGCACACTCGAGCAGAAGCTGCTGCTACCGCCAACCACCATCATTTTTTTCCCACATTCCGGGTGCACGTTACGTCTGTGCCTCGGAAATATCATAACCTGACATTTGACTTGTGTGAGGTATTTCTTGGCTGCTGCAACGAGAAGCACTCGACTAGACCAGACCACCCGTAAACTGGTTCCAGAACGAAAACCAGAACCAGAACCGGAACCGGTAGCAGAACCTTGAGGCCCCCAAGAGCCAAAAACTCTGTTAATCGTTCCAGTTCTGGACTGGGACCCCTGCAGAACCCTTCAATACAGAGACAGCGACTGAGACTTTCCTTTCCTCTTCAGTCATGTCGCCTTCTCCGCTTAAAACGCCTGGCTCTGGCTCTGGCTCTGGAGCTGGCGCTGGTAGTGAACAAGCATCTTGCGTCGGCTCCGACCGTCATCAGTCGTCTACAACTGCAGCACCTACAGAATCATCGAATGTCGATATCGGCAGTGGTAAGTTGATCACTTTCTTTGTCTGCCTACTGTATTCTCTTCTGTTCTGTTCTCGGCCAACGCCGTCTGCTATTCTCGGTCAGCACACAAACTCAAAACCTAACCCAATTTGCCTACCTAAACCAAGCCTTACCCCATCTTTTCACTCGTTTCGCTCGCTCGTCCGTCCATGCAAGGGTCACGGCTGCACGCACACGAGTGATCACCGCTAGATTGAATTGCCCAGAGCCTGGAGATGCAGGGACTAGGACCTCCAAAGTATCCAAGCTTTTGATGCATCAGACAACCTAGTCCTTGATTTGATTTCGGAATCTGGATTGTTCGACATTCGCTCGAGTTGTTCAGACAACTAACTACAAGTCTAATTCTTCTTGTCTCTTCTTCACTCTGCCTATTTATCTCCGCCTCTTCATCTGTCTCACGTTAATTACTGCCAATTCCTTTCCTGTCTTGTCTTGTCTTGTCTTGTCTTGTCTTGTCTTGTCTTGTCTTGTCTTGTCTCGTCTCGCATTGCATTGCATTACATCGCAAATCCACTCCACGCTACCACTGCGGCTCTAGTTTCTGGGGATCCGCTGCCGATCATGTCCTGGTGAGCCAAGCAAGTCTTTTGCCTCCATCTCTCCTGTTACAGCTCGTCAATTGGGCCTTGGCTTGCTGTTTTTCCAACCTTGGCTTCGATCATAAGTTGCAGTGCCTTGGCTCTTCAACTCCCTGTTCCCCGCGTTACATGCCTCTCCCTAAGCGACAACACATCGTCATATAAGGAGACACATCCTCTTCAATCGGACAAGGAGCCGCAGCGTAACGGTCGCATCGAGAACGACTCGGAGCATCGCTAGTACTCAAAAATGACCCATGCGAGCCCTGTCAATAGCGCTTTTACCTTACCTGA